>NC_136261.1:402890372-403109181 GCF_964187855.1 Myxine glutinosa | reverse complement strand
GGCTCCCCCAGCTTTCTCTGGGCTATGTCCCCCAAATATTCCTACAGGTCATACAAGATCTGTCTGCAACCCTCTTATGGTTAAACTGCCAAAATCAAGACCCTCTGCTCACCTTCACTCCTTCAAATGCTTTTCTCCCGCTTCTGGAACGAACTCCCTCACTCTCTTCAATCCCACTCCTCCCTCCAGGTCTTTAAAACAGCTGTTCACCACCATCTCTTATCTTACCCCATCCAAAACCTTGATCTTTTCTACCCCCGCTAATTTCACCCCAGATCCACTTTGTTGAAATACCAACTTCTTTCCTGGAAGTCCTTGTGTTTTATACTTCTCACACCACCCCCCCCCCCTTCCCACGCCTCCTCCCCCCAAGCCCTCTCCCTCTCACAGATCTCCCAATGTCCCTGCTCTCAAATGTTTTGTTTGTGCTTCCCCTTCTCTCCCCATCTTGTCTTCCACTCCCCTTATTATATGTTTTGTGTGTCTGTTTGATTTTTTGTGTGATAAATGTTAGCTCTTTCATGAGCCTCGGTCCTGTATTAAAAAAAAAAAACATCTCTAGGATATCTCAAAAATACAGATATAAGCACATCTGACACTTGGCCCAGGCTTCAGATTTTGGCATGCTCACGTGGCCGCACCATCAAATAAACTGTCACAACCGTCATTTTTGACGGGCTTTACACTACTTTCCATCATGTTTCGCATATGGAAGACGAATAAGAATAAGTCTGAATGCAAAGTGCATGTGGATGGGATTTACATTTTTGGATGCTTCCCACTTTTTTTTAAAGTGATTCTTCATTTTTGAGAGAAGCCCGGTGTTGGCTTCGCGGTTAAGTTGGCTAGCTTAAGCTCTTAGGGTCTTGAGTTTGAGCCCCAGCCGTGCTGTTAAATAACATCAGGTGGGTTTATTCAGCCTGTCATCTTTCCAAGATGCCTGTCAAAATGAGTGCCAGCTTTCTGGAAACGGGGTGCTGCATCAACGGCACATCTCTGCTCTGAGCCAAGATCTGAGAATCTCTCAAGTTATTCAATTGAATGCGGATCTGAGAATTTCTTTCGCGATTGGTCACCTTTGAGAGGGAACAAATGGGGCCAAAAATGATGCACAGAGGTATATTTTGAAAAGTTATGATTGATTGTGACAAAACTTGGTGGATTATTTGGCTTGGAGGATTGTTATTTCGCAGATGATCCAGTCATCTTTGCGCAGACTTTGGACATCCTTACGGGGTCGGTCCCTCAAGGTGATTAATGAGGAGTCGGGGACACTGCGTTTGTGGGAATACAGGGTCAATACTAATTGTACATGGGCCAAAGGGGCCCACCGTGCACTCCTCTATGATCCTCCCCAATGTGCACAATTATGATCAGTGATGTCTACTTATATGGGGAAAAAACATGTTAACATCAAAAAAATTATTTTGGTCTACGTTTTCTTTTGGCATTTGGGTCGTCATGTCAAAATGACCCTTTTCCAATATATCGACCATTTCTTGCACTTTGCAAATTACATGCACACTAATTATGATTGTTCCCATGGTTATATTGAAACACTGGTCATAAAACCTATGCATGCATATAATTATGTATACATTGTCAAGCAGTCACCATTTTGGTTGTAAATTTTCTTACAACCAATTATTGTTTGGCTCATTGAGAGCCTGTACTTAATTTTCTGGAAAATATCCACATGTAGATGCTGTAGCAGTATAGTATACAACTTGATGAATTATTTTGCTTACATATTCGCTCAAAAGTAAGGTAAAAATGTTTTTTTTTTTTGGTTTTTTTAAAATAAACATAATTTCAATTTCATTCTGGCCTGGTGTTGGCTGAATGGTTAGGCTGCTGGCTTGGAATCCTCGGATCCTGAGTTCGAATGCCAGTCGAAGGTTGGCAAATTGAGTAACAGCTCACTGGTACTTGGGGCACTGCTACAGCAGCACATACGCGCCACCAGAGAAATGACACAAACCCGCAGCCACAGGCTGCAAACGAAACTTTGACTTCCGCTTCCGGTTTTGCCGGAGAGGTTACGTTTTTTTGAAGCTGTCCACGCTCTCCACGTTATCAAAGTTAAGTAATTGTTCCCGTTTGTATTTTTGTCAAAACTGTATTTTATTTTGCGGTGTGTGTTCCTACTTTGGAAGATTCTTGGTGAAAATTGTTCATACCTGCATAAAATCGTTGGTTATTTCGTGCCGCGTTTTTCGCGGCCTGGTACTTTAAGTTTCCTACCTTGAGGCTCTGTTTTCTCTCAGCGGTCGATTGTGGTCCATTTACTTTCGTTCTCTCAGTTTTTCCCAGTCTTTTCACCCCATACTTCCTGGTTTAAAATCTTAACTCAAAAAAAAAAAAAAAAAATTCCTTCCTTGTTCTTGTTCGTTCGTTTGTTCTTCGACCACGTGTTTCTCCCCCATTTCCCCCAGATAGTTCTCATGGTTTAGTTTTAAAATGTTTAAACTTTCCCATGAAGTGCTGTGTTCTGTCATATATTATAATTATAACACATTATTCTTCTTCTTTAAAAGGTTGCCTTCAACTTGCTGACAAAACCTCTTCATTTCAAATAAAAATTCCATCTCTTCCAATTCTTCCTTCCTACATTTCCCGAAACTCACCTGAATTCCACCCCTCCGGCAACGTTTGCAAACAGATCTCTGAATCGAAAATCACAACACACTCATTTTGCAATAAATGTTCGTTTCCCATTAATCATACATCACTTTCTAAAATCCAAACTCGCTCCTCCCCTCCTAATCTTCCCCATCACTCCTCCCCTTGTAAAATGCCCCTCACCCCTCCCCTCCCAATCTCCCTCTCCCCCATCAACCATCCCTTTGAAATCTCCCCCCTTTCCCCTTCCCTCCCAAACTCCTTCCTCACCCCTCCCCTCATAAACTCCTTCCTCACCCAGCCCCTCATAAACTCTCCCTCACTCCTCCCCTCCCAAACTCCCCCCTTGCCCCTCCCCTCCTAATCTCCCCCATCACCCATCCCTTTCAAATCTCCCCCCTCGCCCCTTTTCTCTGAAACTCCCCCACACCCCTCCCCTCCTAATCGCCCCCCCTGCCCTCCCCTCCTAAATTCCCACTCACCCTCCCCTCCTAAACTGCCCTGCTCGCCCCTCCCTTCCTAAACTCCCTTTTTACTCCTCCCCTCCCAAACTCCCCCTCACTCCTCCCCTTAAAAATCTCCACACCCTCCTTTTTTCTCCAATTCTCCCTTCTCAAAGCATCCTCCCTTCCTCTTCTCCATTCCAACTCTCACCTCCATCTCCCCCAACCTTCTTCCTTGCTCTGCCTCCCCCTCAAACATCACCTCACTGTCCCTCACCCAATCACCATCAAACCTTTGGTCCGCCTCATCCTTCCCTTTCTTCGAGCTTATCTGAAATCTCTGACACAGCATCAACAGCCCTCCCTACCTCTTCCTCCTCTTCCACATCTTACCCTACCCCCCCCCCTGTTCTGTATCCGATGCGCCCCCTTTCAAACATCCGGGGCCTTTGCTCAAATTTGACTGATCTCTCCATACAGGTTGCTTCTGACAAACCGGACTTGATCTGCTTAACCTAAACTTTCCTCCTTCATGATGTCTCTGATTCCTTAATATCTCTCCTGGGTTACTCTCTCCTCTGGTATGATAGAACTGAGCCTCGTCCTGGAGGTGGGGTTGCTATCTTTATAAAAAAACTCTCTTCCTCACTCTCCCTGCACTGCCCTCTCTCCACCTCACCCCCAGGAGTACCTCTGGCTGTGGCTTCCCCTTCGCTCCCACCTTTTGTTCATACTAGGACGTGCCCGTACGTGGGTGCCCGTTCCTTGGTGCGGCCCAGCATCTAGTCGAGACCCAGTCACCCAGGCCGATCACCCATTCCGACCCCAAATTCCTCATCGACGATAACTAAACAATATATTATATGAATCGCACCGTACATACCTCCTTCTAGATCTTGTTCTTGTCTTGATATACTCACTCAGGCTCACTCTATCACGACTGAGTCCTCCCAGCTCCTCCAAATGGCGCCCGCTACGCCTCGAATTACTATCCACGCACGCGCTCTCACATCGGCCACGCCTACGCAACAACGTGTTCTGTGATTGGCTGGCCTACCCCGCAACCTGTTCTGTGATTAGTTTGGTAAATAAATCGCTATAGCTCGGTAACTACTTGTCCGATTAATATGAAACCTTGAAAAGGCACATCCTCAGGTCCCCAGCAATGTACCTGGCAAGTTTCAAGTATTTCGGACCCGTGGTTGTCGAGAAACAGCGGTCACAGACACACAGACACACACACATACACACACACATACACACAGAGATTACTGGAATTATAGATAGATGCGTGTTGTGCAGTCCACCAAACAGTGATGACTCCATCTGCTGTGCACCTCGCTGTCTGATAATATGGACCAACTTCGATCTACTCATCCCAACTCTCTCGCCCTCATATGTGGTGATGTCAATTGTCATCATGCCAGTTGGCTGGGTGTGGGTACCTCTCTCACCTTCTGCGACTTCTGCGACCAGCAAAGGACTTCTGCGACTCATTGGGACTGACACGATCTGTCAATTTCCTGACCCGGATCTCAGTCAACGGAGCATCTTCTCTTCTAGATTCGGTTATGACCAACTTCCATGCAAATGTCTGCTGCTCTTCCTCGGCTCCAATCGGCTCATCTGATCATGTGCTTGTTAAAGTGGACATCACTCTGGCCATTCTCAGAGAGCCTCCTCAGCGTCGACGAGATTCTGGCATTTCACTCAGGCCAACTGGCACGGTCTTCAAGCAGCCATCAATCATCTGGACTGGTCTCCCATCTCTACCCCCTCTGACATCAACTCATCCTGGGAATTCTTCCAAGTAAATTGCTCTCTCTCTCTCATGCACAGATTTATCCCATCTCGTCTTCAGTTGTTTTCCCTTCCTCACGTCCATGGCACACGGAATCGTGTGGTGAGGCAGTTGCCCTGAAACAACTTGCCTTCGCCTCCTGGAAGGCAAATCCAATGGAAAGAAATCTCATTTCCTTCCACAAAGCCCGAAACAACTGTGTACCCAGCTGCTCCTGGACTCTGTGTCCTTCACTCCTGACAAGGTGTATAAGTTTGTCAATCCTCGACTCTGATTCTGCAACTGGACCAGACGGCATCAGCCCACGTGTCCTATAATCCTGCTCTGCCGTTCTTTCACACACTCTCTCTGTGCTCTTCACCCTCTCTTTTGCTCAAGGTCATCTGCCATCAGCTTTGAAATCAGCCAACATTACTGCTGAACCCAAAAAGGTGCAAAAACAGATCCTAGCAACTACAGACCAATCAGCCTGCTCCCATTTATCAGCAAAGTCACGGAATCCATCATTGCTTTGGATATCAAATCCTTCCTCTTCTCCAATGGCTTGATCTCTGATCATCAATTTGGATTCAGACCAGGTCACTCTACTCTGGACATGATGCTTCTGCTGTCTCAACAATGAATGGAGGTCCTCAATGTTAAACAGGAAATTAGAGCTGTCTCCCTTGACATATCACGTGCCTACGATAGGGTCTGGCACCCCGCTCTGCTCACCAAAGTCTCCTTCTATGGTATCCATGGAAATCTCCACGCATGGCTTGCGGACTTCCTCTCTGGTCGTAGTCAACGTGTGGCCCTGAATGGATTTCTCTCATCTCCCCTTCCTGTCCAGGCTGGAGTTCCCCAAGGCAGTGTACTGGGCCCGATGGTTTTTCTGGTCTTCATCAACGATCTCTCCGACTCTCTGGAAAATCCTCTCTATATCTTTGCTGATGACCCCACTCTCTGCCGCTCCATACCTCATCCCTCAGATCGGCAGTCTGCAGCCTCCTCACTCTGCAGATCTGGTCAAAATTAGACTGGTCAAACAAGTGAACCATGTCTTTCAATCCTGACAAATCTCACACTCTTACTATGTCTCTCCGAAAAGACCGTCTGGACAACCCTCCCATCTACTTTCTCAACTATCCTCTCCAAGAAGTTCTGTCACTCAAGCTCTTGGGTCTCACAATCTGCCATGATCTTTCCTGGGAAAACCACATTTCCAAGCTGGCCTCCATTGCCAGTCGCTGACTGGGCATCCTCCATCCTGTGAAGTCCTTCCTTGGCACACCTGAACTCCTCACCCCATTCAAGGCTTTCATCCACCGTTCAATGGAATACTGTTCTCCCCTCTGGGCCGGTGCTCCTGCCTCACACCTAGCTCGGCTTCACGCTGTTGAAACGAAAGCTTTCAGAATCATTGGAATTTCCCACTCTGAAGCTAACTCTGAGGGACTTTCACTCACTCACAGCAGGCAGTTTGGTTCTTTCTGTCTTCTACCGACTCCTCACTGGCCTAGCCCTCCCAGCCCTGTCCAGTGCTCTGTTCTCCAAATATTCCTGCAGGTCACACAAGACCTGCCAGCAACCCTCTTCTGGTGAAACTGCCAAAATCAAGACTCTGATCACCTTCACTCTTTCATTCCTCTTTTCTCCTGCCTCTGGAACAAACTCCCTCACTCTCTTCAATCCCACTCCTCAAAACAGCTGTTCACGATCATCGCTTATCGTCCCCCTCCCAAAACCTTGATCATTTCTACCCCCATTAATTCACCCCCAATCAACTTTTCTGAAATACGACCGACTTCTTTCCTGGAAGTCCGAACTGTGTCCATGTTTTTTGGTTTTTTTACTTCATGTGTTTTTACCTCCCACACCCCCACCCATCTTCCCACGCCTCCTCCCCGCAAAGCCCTCTCCTCCCGCAGATCTCCCGATGTCCGTGCTCTAAAATGTTGTACTTGGGTGCTTCCCCTTCTCCCCATCTGGTCTCCTGTTCCCTTTATTTTGTCTTATGTGTCCGTTTGTTTGTTTTTTGTCATTAATGTTGGCTCTTCATGTCTCATTAAAAGAGCCTCTATCTTGTATCCAAAAAAAAAAAGAGGAAAAAAGGGAGACTGCTATGATTTCCTGTTTAGCATTGAGGCCTCCATCCATTGTTGAGCGAGATAGCAGAAACAGCATGTCCATATTGGAGTGGCCTGGTCTTATATCCAAAATGTTGATCACAAATCAAGCCATTGGGGACAAGGAAGGGTTTGTAAATTATCAGGGGCGATGATGGAATTCCATGAGCTTGCTAATGATAGGGATTACGCTCATTGGGCTGTGGGTTCAAGGATCTGTTTTTGCACTTTTTTGTGAAGCTATAACCTTGGTTAATTTCCGAGCAGATGGCAGATGACCTTGAGCAAAAGAGAGGGTGAAGAGAACATAGAGACGGTGTGACAGCATGGCAGAGCCGGATTTTGGGCAGAGCAGAATTTTTAACACCAGAAAATTCCAGAAATATTTTTGATGAAATTTATAATCTTTATATTATTTAAATTGAATTAAATACTTGAACAATGTTGAACACAAATCGCCTTCTTCTTACTTCCACTAATCTCCAGTTTAGCAGGACTTGGACATGTTAAATATGGTGGTGTATCAGGGTGATGTAGAAGACTGCTTCAATAGTGCTTAACATCCGGAAGTTTTCTTTTTAACAATCTTTAACTTCATTATTGTATTTAAATTGAAGTATACATTCCATGACGGAACATGTTCTATCAACTCTCAAGATGGTTCTCAATCTCATTTACCTGAAAAAGACTGATGCTGATTTGTACACAGGTGATGTCCATCCTGCAAATTTGAAAGGCAGACAACACAACAACGATTCATCTGTCAGAGAAGATTCAAAATGTGCTTCTGCAAAGGAAGGTTCAGATGATATTCACATGACAAACGGAAGTGCTTCCCGTTTTGCAACTGGTGAGTGGAAAATTTACGTACAATCTTTTGTGTTGAGAAAACATAATTTTCGGAGAGGTGTTTCCATGTTTAAATATTTTGCATTTTGATTTTGACAAAAAAAGATGAAAATGTGTTCTTTGTTTCTGTAGAACAATCCAGAAGAAATATGGGACAAACAAGCTGCAGTCGCAGCTTGACAGTGAAGAAAAAACCTTTTTTGAAGAAACAATCACAACATCAAGACTCGCTTCCCATAAAATACAAGTGCATGTCTGGGCTTCGTAAAACCAAGATTAATATTAAATTAGAAAAACACAACAAGGGTCGAGAGAGGCGAATATATTACAAGTGTAATGTGTGCAGAATGGAATTTGCTTCAACGAGTAACATCAAAATACACATGAGGATCCACACTGGAAAACACCCCCACAAGTGCTCTGTCTGTGAAAAAGGTTTCTCTGTTAACAGCAAATTGAAAAGGCATTTGAAAATCCATACAGGAGAGCGACCCTCACAAATGCTCGATATGTGATGAAGGTTTCTCCCAAAAATGCAATTTGAAATCACATATGAGGATCCATACAGGAGACCGACCGCACAAATGCTCGATATGTGATGAAGGTTTCTCCCAAAAATGCAATTTGAAATCACATATGAGGATCCATACAGGAGACCGACCGCACAAATGCTCGATATGTGATGAACGTTTCTCTCGAAAAGACAGTTTGAAATTACATATGATGATCCATACAGGAGAGCGACCTGGCAAACGCTCGATATGTGATGAAGGTTTCTCTCAAAAAGGCGATTTGAAATCACATATGAGGATCCATACAGGAGAACGACCACACAAATGCTCGATATGTGATAAAGGTTTCTCTCAAAAATGCTATTTGAAATTGCATATGAGGATCCATACAGGAGAGCGACCGCACAAATGCTCGATATGTGATGAAGGTTTCTCTCGAAAAGGCCATTTGAAAAGGCATACGAGGATCCATACAGGAGAACGACCACACAAATGCTCGATATGTGATAAAGGTTTCTCTCTAAATGGCGATTTGAAAAAACATACGAGGATCCATACAGGAGAGCGACCGCACAAATGCTCGATATGTGATGAACGTTTCTCTCAAAAAGGCCATTTGAAAAGGCATATGAGGATCCATACAGGAGAACGACCACACAAATGCTCGATATGTGACAAAGGTTTCTTTCAAAAAGGCGATTTGAAATTGCATATGAGGATCCATACAGGAGAGCGACCGCACAAATGCTCGATATGTGATGAAGGTTTCTCTCGAAAAGACAGTTTGAAATTACATATGATGATCCATACAGGAGAGCGACCGCACAAATGCTCGATATGTGACAAAGGTTTCTCTCAAAAAGGCGATTTGAAAAAAACATATGAGGATCCATACAGGAGAACGACCACACAAATGCTCGATATGTGATGAAGGTTTCTCTCAAAACAGCAGTTTGAAATCACATATGAAGATCCATACAGGAGAACCGAAATCTGAAATACCAGGATCTGAAAAATGAAGTTAAGAGGATTTCAAAATTGAAGAAATCTGAAATTGTTACCAGTGATAGTCGGAGCAACAGGGAATCCGGTTGATCAAGAAAACCCTCCCCTCTCACCCCCTCCCCCTCCAACTCTCCCCTCCCCCCTTCCCCTCCCCTTTTCCCTTACCCCTCCCCCCTTACCCCTCCCCCTCCCCCCTTCCCCTCCCCTCCCCCCATACCCCTCCCCACTCCCCCTCCCCCTCCCACCCCTTCCCATCCCTCACCCTCCCCATCCCCCCCTCTTCTCCCCTCTCCCCCTCCCCCTCCCCCCTCCCACCCCTTCCCATCCCTCACCCTCCCCATCCCCCCTCTTCTCCCCTCTCCCCCTCCCCTCCCCCTCTTCTCCCCTCTCCCCATCTGCCTCCCCCTCTTCTCCCCTCCCCTCCGCTCTTCTCCCCTCTCCCCATCTGCCTCCCACTCTTCTCCCCTCCCCTCCGTTCCCCTCCCCCCTCCCCCCTCCCTCCCCCCTCCCCTCCCTTCCCCCCCTACCCGGGATGTGAAGGGGTGGGAGGGGGGAGGGGGAGAGGGGAGAAGAGGGGTGAAGAGGGGTGGATGGGGAGGGTGAGGGATGGGAAGGGGTGGGAGGGGGAGAGGGGAGGGGGAGAGGGGAGGGGTAGGGGGGAGAGGGGAGGGGTAGGGGGGAGAGGGGATGGGTAGGGGGAGGAGGGGGAGGGGAGGAGGAGGAGGGGGGAGGGGGGAGATCTAAACTTTTTATCGCTCGAAACGTCGCCGAATTCTTTTTTGATAAATTCCACCAACATTATGGGATTATTAGGACCCAACGGTTTGGACCCATAGGAGGCCGATATTCTCACCAATAATTTGACTTGGGGATCTTTAGGGAAGGAGGAGCCCTGCGCTTGTCTTCTGAGGGCGGAACGAGGAATCCATGTACTCGCAATAGGACGAGCTGATTAGTCATGAACACACCCAGCACCTTCATTGGGTGTTCATTAGAAACTTTTTAGTTCTTGCCAAATCGAAGATTTCTCAACTATTTTGCTTGATCTTATGTGTTATTGTGAAAAAAAAGAAGAAATGATTTGATTTTGGTGAAGATCTGGATCTGAGCATTATTAGAGATTTTTCACCATTGAGAGATCGGACAAAAACCGATTATATATCACGTGATGTGAAAAACTTGTGGACGGATGATAACAAAACTTGGTTCATGAGTTGGAGAAGAGACAAGAACAAGCGATTCGGTTTTGGTTCAATTGGGATCCAGATCTTCGCTATTTGTTTCCGATCGAACAAAACAAACTGTTCACCTGGTGCTGGTGTGCTCTCAACAGAGTGCTGTTCTCGTTGAGCTATGTTTCGCTTTTCATCACCGCTCGGGTAGTTTGGTTGCATCATCATCCTCGGGTCGTTTTGTTGCATCATCACTGCTCGGGTAGTTTGGTTGCATCATCACTGCTCGGGTGGTTTCGTTGCATCATCATCCTCGAGTAGTTTGGTTGCATCATTATCCTCGGGTCGTTTTGTTGCATCATCATCGTCGGGACAGGAGTTCTGATTTTAAAAACCGCAACGTTTTAAAATAGATTATATAATATTATAATATATAATCGGTTTATATAATATATAATCGGTTTTTGTCCGATCTCTCATATGGTGAAAAATCTCTAATAATGCTCAGATCCAGATCTTCACCAAAATCAAATCATTTCTTCTTTTTTTTTCACAATAACGCATAAGATCAAGCAAAATAGTTGAGAAATCTTCGATTTGGAAAGAACTAAAAAGTTTCTAATGAACACCCAATGAAGGTGCTGGGTGTGTTCATTACTAATCAGCTCGTCCTATTGCGAGTACATGGATTCCTCGTTCCCCCCTCAGGAGACGAGCGCAGGGCTCCTCCTTCCCCTAAAGATCCCCAAGTCAAATTATTGGTGAGAATATCGGCTTCCTATGGGTCCAAACCGTTGGGTCCTAATAATCCCATAATGTTGGTGGAACTCCCCTCCCCCCCCCTACGACGCCTCCTCCCCCCAACCCCTCTCCCTCCCACACATCTCCCTGCTCTCAAATGTTGTGTTTGTGTGCTTCCCCTTCTCTTCCCATCTTGTCTTCCACTCCCTCTTTTTATATATTTTGTTTGTCTGGTTGATTTGTTTGTGAAGTAAATGTTAGCTCTTTCATGAGCCTCGATTCGGTATACAAAAAAAAAAAAAACCCTCGCTCAGTACTTAAAAACCATTCCATGAAATATCACGACAAACAAACCTTCAGGTGGAGGCTGTCAGAGGTTCAGTAAGGATTCTAAAACGAGCCCTGAGAACAAAGCTATAATAATGAAGTTTCACAAACTGGTTCATTAATAATGATCCTTTACCGAAAAGGGATTTGGAGATTTTGAGTTATGGGAGAACTGCCTCCCACCTTCTAAAACCCGCCGATGGATATAACAACCAACCAGAGGGTCCTTAAAAATGTTCTATGTGTGACGATTTATTTTATTTCTAAACAGAGCTTGAATTTCAATAGTGCAACCCATGCTGGAATGCTCGTATAAAAAGTTATCTGACTGTGGGAAAGGATTTGCTGATTCAGTTTTGTTAAATTCACGTAGCATTACCCATACTGGGTTGTATGTAACGCCGTTGTAAGCGATCCTCAGCAGTAGGCAAGGTATTCAGTGAGCCTGTAAGAAGAAAGCTATCGTGAAAGCGTGCAGCCCTTTGCGCATATACTTTGTGAGCACAACTTCCCAGAGTACCATCTGTAACCCTTGACAACCAGCCAGAACCCATAAACTCCTTGATGAAAGCCATACGACTGGCTGTCACCAGAATGTCCACAATGACCGATTGCAAACTGGTGTCAGAAGACAACAAGAATCTCAATATTCTAACCACATCTGTGTTTTCAAACAAAATTTAAAGAAAATGACATCTTTTTAAAAATAAAAAAAAAATCTATTTATTGGGTTCTCCATGTTCTCATGAGAGAGAATTGTTGAAAAATTGATTCCAAAAACTCAAATGGTAACAGAACTTAATCTCGCAATCTGATCTTGGATCTCATCCTGCTTCTTTCAGGGTCTTCCTCAGGTTGCCAGTTTGTAATTTTTGTGTCTATTCTTTCCATGTATCCAGCCAAGTTCCATTTGAGGTTTTTGATTGTGACTCGTGTTTAGGAATTTTGTTTTCTCTCTGATGTAGTTGTTTTTCTTGTCCCTTCTTTGTTTTGCTCAGATGGAATCTTTCCATGGCAGTTTGAATATCAATTTTTACTCAATTTTTGCTGTAGTCAATGTTTCATGGCCATGCGTGGTATGGGGAGAACACCCTTGTTGTAAAATTATCAGAAAAAGACTCCTGCTATTTTTATAAACTTGAATTTGTGAAGTGTTTCGCAACAAAGAGTTCCTAAAAGCACAAATGCACTGTCTGTGTTATTACCCTGTGCTCGCGAAGCGAAAAGCAGAGTTAGGCATTCGGTACGAACTTGTGCCGTACATGCGTGTCTGCATTTTAAAAATTCATTTTCTCGGCAACCGTTGGCCCGATTGACGTGAAATTTTACCGGAGGAGCAGCCCTGCCTGTAGATTTCTTTGCTGATAATTGTGACGTCATAGGTTACGTGGTACGGACGCCATCTTGGAAAAACGTCACACCTCTATATCTCCTAAACCGCTTCATGGAAAAAAATTGAAACATGACTCATTGTCAAGTACACCCCATTGGGAATAAGATATGTTAATGATGATGTCATCAATGCCTCCATTAAGACGTCATAATTCGACAACGCTTGATCTGATCAGTATGAAAAAAAGATTCCTCTGCAACTGTTAGTCCGATGAACATGAAATTTGCAGAATATGTGTGTTTCCTCCTGCAGAATTTTTTGAATATTTATAACGTCATAGGTCACGTGGTACAGACGACATCTTGGAAAAAATCAAAAAAGGTTGCACCTCGATATCTCTGAAAACGCGACATGGAAAAAATTGAAACATGGCTCATTTTCAAGGACTCCCTTTGGGGAATAAGATATGTTTATGGTGATGTCATCGGTTCCTTCATTATGACGTCATCGTTCGACAAGTACAACACTTATCCGATCATTGTGAATGTTTTTTCTCAGAAACTTTTGGTCTGATGGGCACGAATTTTTCACCATATGAGATCCTCCTCCTTTAGAATATTTTAATGATAATCGTGATGTCATAGGTCATGTGATACATGCGCCATCTTGGAAAAGCCGAAAAATGTTGCACCTCCATATCTCCAAAACCGCTGCATGGAAAATATTGAAACCTGGCTCATTGTAAAGAACTCCATATGGGGAACAGGTGTTGTTAACAATGACGTCATTGGTGTCATAATTATGACGTCATAATTCGACAGGAACAACAACACTTCGTCCGATCAGTTTGAAATGTATTGAGCGTGATCTGTGCAACAATTATGTTGGAGAATATAAATTTATGTTGTAATCGCTCACGTGGTCTGGCAGCCATCGTGGATCAAAGAAAAAAAAATGCTCAAAAACAACAGTTGGCTCGAAACAAGTTGACTACGCAGGGTAAGCATTCTATGAATACCATCGAGTTGTGAATATGTACTGGCACATTTTGATCAATTTAGCGATACCTGATGAACGTTCTGTTGATTCCATCCATGGATCCACATTCTACCTGTGATCAGATCCAAACCCACTCTCACCTTCACAATTAAGATTCACGCTCCTTTCCAAGTAAACACAAAGGGTTTCATCGACCTGGAAGGACTTTCTTCAATCAAACATCCCATTAATTGTGTCCTCCGTTGTTCTCCTTCGTTATTTAAACTATGATTAAACGTTATTGTGTATTTTATTATTTTTGTAATTGTTTTGATTACAAAATGTTTTTATTCACGTAATTGTTCACACAATTGATGAGGTTGGTCATGATCACGTGATCTCCTCCTTGAACTGTCCGTCAATTCCTCCCTTCAATCCCTCACATCATCATCACCCATCGATCAATAGAATATATCTTCTCATTGGTTACACCTGTGATCGACAGAATAGATATTCACATTGGTCGCACCTGTAATCGATAGAATAGATCTTCACATTGGTTGTACCTGTGATCGATAGAATAGATATTCACATTGGTCGCACCTGTAATCAATAGAATAGATCTTCACATTGGTTGTGCCTTTGATTGATAGAATAGATCTTCACATTGGTTGTACCTCTGATCGATAGAATAGATCTTCACATTGATTGCACCTCTGATCGATGGAATTGATCTTCACATTGGTTGTCCCTCTGATCGATAGAATAGATCTTCACATTGATTGTACCTCTGATCGATAGAATAGATCTTCACATTGGTTGTACCTGTGATCAATAGAATAGATCCACATTGGTTGAACCTGTGATCGATCGAATAGATCTTCACATTGGTTGTGCTTGTGATCGATCGAATAGATCTTCACATTGGTTGTACCTGTGATCGATAAAATATAACTTCACATTCGTTGTATGTGTGATCGATAAAATATAACCTCACATTGGTTTAAAAGTTATCTTTGAATGAAACATCTTTTGTAGAAGAAGAATCTGCATTGTATCGTCAAATAAACAATGAACTTATTTAATTTTATTCACTTTATCAAAATATAAACATGAATCAGGAATCAGATCGTCATGAACAAATAAATTATTTTATTGATTTGAACCAAAAATAACCTCTTCAGTTTGGCGTGAAAGTTTATTTCACCAAACGGACAAAATGAACGGAATCGTCAACAAAATAAACCCCAATGGCGGGTTTAACGGTGTCCATGAAGTTCCCCCTGAACACGTGCAGGACCCGCAAGTCCCCGAAACACGTCAACTCTCCCGCCTCGCAATCCAAGAAGGACCTAAACCGTTCAGGATCCCCCGGCACGGACAGGTCGGCACGTCAATTGTTGTGATGTGCGGAGTATTTGTTGTACCATTTCTCTAAACACCAAGACTCAAGATTTTCTCCCAACACGCTCCCTCTCCCTTTCCTCCGCATGGAGTTTAAACAGATTCCGATGTCCCACCAACTACTCGACCTCACATCGACCTCCCAGTAATGACGACCCGAGGAGAAACTCTCACAGGAAACAACTTGTAGATAATCATCAAACCGATCACGACGTTCCGTGTACTGATTCTCGGTCCTGTTTCCAGTCACCATCCTAAGATCCCGGAAGATCTTGGTCTGTCGATTTGCAGAGTTTGGGTCCAGACTCGGGCTCCGGCCATCTGTGGATTCAACACGGGGTCGCAGACATTGTTCGACAAACGGACAAAAACACAAACACATTTATCTCTTTTTATAATAGTGCAGCAGATAAACACAAAAATTGTGCATTTTATGAGAAAAGCATGAAATTTTTGACATAGTGCATACCATGAGGTTCATTTTCAGATGTGGAGGGAAGTCAGATTTGACCTCTGAGAACCGTGAGAGGTCAAATGCAAAATGGCCGCCAGTCCACTGAGTCTAATGTTCAAACACGCTTAATTTTGGAACCAAATAGTGTAGAAAAACATTATAGGTGTCATTTCCAACTTAATTGGGGATGCCCAGAGGTGAATGATGCTTTCAATGAACTCCTAGGCATGCCAAGTGAGGTCAGTGAAGGCTCAATGTTACTGCTAGAGCGATTTGTGGTGCTGATGTACGACAGAACCAGTGAGAGCATGGAAGTGAATGATGCCTGGAAACAGCTCTTCACACAGAAGTGTAGAACTCTAGAGAACATTCCTCCAACCCAGGCAACACTCAAGCAGCACATCAAGCGCACTTGCTACCAGGCCAACTGTTGTAACCAGGCATTGGTCATGGATCCAGAGATGCCAGACCCACCTGACGGGCTGGACAAAGGAGACAACTGGGTGGCAGCCTCTTTGGACCACTCTTCCTGTAGCATCAAAATCGTGCCATGAATTGATCGACTGTGGCTGCAAGAAAGGGTACACTGGACGCTGCAAGTGTGCCAAAGCTGCATTCAAGTGCACTGCACTGTGCTTCTGTTCTGGAGACTGTTAGATTTAGATCATTACCAATTTTCATCATTGCACTTGATTTAATGTAAGCTTTGGTGGACATACTTGGTTAATTACAGTTATTTTTTCAGAGGTTATTGCATCATTCCTTGCAGTGTAAACACTTTTTTTTCATCATTTCTGGGCTTTGGGTTGATTGAATAGTTGTTGATAGTTGTTGATTGAACTAATTGACTGATATGTAAATCCAATTTCAAATTTCAAGTAAATCGGATGAAAATTAAGGATTTTTGAAAATTGTTGTTGACTTTTCGTCTATGTTGGAAAAAAATAGTTGTTGATTGAACTAGTTGACTGATATATAAATCCCATTCGAATGACAAGTGAACCGAATGAAAGTAAGGATTTTTGAAATTGTTGTTGACTTGTGGCCTATGTTGAATAAAATAGTTGTTGATTGAACTAGTTGACTGATATATAAATCCCATTCGAATGACAAGTGAACCGAATGAAATTAAGGATTTTTGAAAATTGTTGTTGACTTTTCGTCTATGTTGAAAAAATAGTTGTTGATTGAACTAATTGACTGATATGTAAATCCAATTTCAAATTTCAAGTAAATCGGATGAAAATTAAGGATTTTTGAAAATTGTTGTTGACTTTTCGTCTATGTTGGAAAAAAATAGTTGTTGATTGAACGAGTTGACTGATATATAAATCCCATTCGAATGACAAGTGAACCGAATGAAAATAAGGATTTTTTGAAATTGTTGTTGACTTTTGGCCTATGTTGAATAAAATAGTTGTTGATTGGACAAGTTGACTGATATATAAATCCCATTCAAAAGTCAAGTGAATCGGA
Organism: Myxine glutinosa; assembly: GCF_964187855.1. Lineage (NCBI taxonomy): Eukaryota > Metazoa > Chordata > Myxini > Myxiniformes > Myxinidae > Myxine > Myxine glutinosa. The sequence goes on along the minus strand of NC_136261.1, from coordinate 403,091,956 downwards.
TGAAAATTGAGGATTTTTGAAATTGTTATTGACTTTCGCAATGTAAGTTGAATAAATAGTTGTTGGTTCAATTTCAGTTTACTGATGAGTAAATCCAATTCAAATGTTGGGTTTTGCTGACGTTTCCACAACGTTGTTTCAACGTTTTTCACATTACTTTCCTGCAACATTGAAATAATGTTGTTGTAAAACGTTTCCACAACGTCGCTACAACGTTTCCCTTTCGTTGTTGCAACGTTTTGCTCCAACGTTTTGGGAACATTCAAATGTTGGGTTTTGCTGACGTTTCCACAACGTTGTTTCAACGTTTTTCACATTACTTTCCTGCAACATTGAAATAATGTTGTTGTAAAACGTTTCCACAACGTCGCTACAACGTTTCACGTTCGTTGTTGCAACGTTTTGCTCCAACGTTTTGGGAACACTCAAATGTTAAGTGAATCGGATGAGAATTCACGAGTTATTTAATTATTAGCGATTAATGAAGTACTTATTTAATTAATTACATTTCTTTCTCTTTTGACCATTAACTCAGGCACCTTTTGAGTAAGGAAGCTGATATTTGGACATGACACTGACCAAGTGATGTGGCTATCAAGGATAATTTTGATTTATTGATTAATCTTCGCTCTTTCACGAGCCTCGATCTTGTATTAAAAAAAAAAAAAAAAAAAAAAAACTTTTAATTAATTAATTCGTTGATTTTATAAATGACTTCTTTAATTAAAAATTCCTAAGAGATACATCTTCGGATGAAGTACTTGCAGATTGGTTATGCTATGAGCCAATTGATTAAGGAAAAATATTTTGTGACGGCCATATTTGAGTTAGTGGAAAATCTTTAAAAATCTATTTTTTTCATTTCTGACTTATTGAGCTGAAACTTAGCACACATATACTACACCCCAAGGTGAAGAACGCTCTTTTCTCTGAAGTTTCGTTTTCTGATTAACTAGTCTACGACGCACCAATTAAAAAAAACGAAAAAAAGTGCTGACTCTGCATTTCTTGTATTTAATAATATTGTGATGCCATGAACTTGGTGTCGACCTGCAGGCCAAACCATTGGTCAGATGAGCTCGATACCTTGATGAGCTCGATACGAATTATAGTAAGTCACTTGATTGGATGCATATATATTAATTATGACCTCATAAGTCACGTGACATGGCGGCCATGGTGGATTTCTTGAAAACCTTTAAAATACATCCCTGCGTTCATTTTTCGATAGATTGAGTTGAAAGTTTGAACAATCGGATCTGGACTGTCGTTGTTAACGACTCTGGCATGCACCCATCCAATTAGGATGGAGCGGTATGGTCCCCGGATCATCACTGGCCGCAGTTTTAAATAGTTTTACTTTTACCTTTCACTCTTTCTGTTCATTGTTCTCTTGGTCATACAATTTTTTGAAGACATGCATGTCATGATATAGGAAATGTTTGTTCTGTTGAACGGAAGAAATGTGTAATTTAATTCAACGTGGTAGGTGGGCAACACCACAAAGCATACCTCTTTTAAGGTGTGTATAAACCCTGGAACATTTCAGCAATCAATACGATACTGAAATGGTGCAATTTAATTCAACGTGGTAGGTGGGCAACACCACAAAGCATACCTCTTTTAAGGTGTGTATAAACCCTGGAACATTTCAGCAATCAATACGATACTGAAATGGTGTAATTTAATTCAACGTGGTAGGTGGGCAACACCACAAAGCATACCTCTTTTAAGGTGTGCATAAACCCTGGAACATTTCAGCAATCGTGACGATTTTCTCATGTCACCTGAAATGGTGTAATATTGTGTAATATGGTCGACCTTGGTTTTGTTTGGGTTTGTTGTTTATTTTTGTGGGTATGTATTTTTGTGTATTTTGGATATATTTTCACGACTAATTCCAGTTAACATCCTGCAAAAAAAAAAAAAATAATTTGCTCGTTTTTCTGGCCGAGTCAAAATTGCGTTGAGTTCCTATGGCATGCGCCATTAAAAGCGCTGTGTAATGGTTGAGCTCCCTTTATTTCGTTTTGGTCACACGGATGAGCAGACAAAATGACGAATGCTGCGGCTGGAGCAGTAGAAGCGATTTTTCTTTTAATTGTTTAATGATTATTCGATATTGTTATGACTTATTGTCAATAGGTATACTAAGTGGTCAGGAGGTAGCCTTTTGCTGTGCACAGTTTATTTTATTGTTGATTATACCACATAGCTGTGGTGAAAAAGGAAATGTTTGTTTTCCAAATAGATGATTTTGATATGACCATGATTTTGATATGACCATGATTATAAAATCATGATGATTATTATGAATGATATCATAGGGTTCCAATGCAGAATGATTGCACGAACTTGGAAAAGAACTTTCAAGCCCTATGGGATAAATTGGGTATTACAAGCGATGGAATTTCAAAATTTAGCATGATTGAAGGAATTTGACAGTCCCATTTCAGGAGTTTTACGAAATGTATATTTCCAAGAGATTTTGGGTACTATTAAAAGAAAAATGATGAGATATTTTTCCCAATGAACTTTAATATCTGCCATCCATTTCGGCTGTCTCACGAATGAAGGATGAGTTGCCTTTAGTGGTTGAAAAGAAAATTTGTAGAGACCAGGCAAAATGGGAAAATATGTCAGATATGACCCTAGGACAGAACAGTGATTCATCAATTGACATGAGGTATGAACCAGAGGTGACGACCGATGATCTTCGATCTCAGTCAATAGATGGACCTGTCCTGACATCATTGGGGAAAGGGCTTATGCAAGGAGTCATCCAAAATGATTAATTTGATTTATTGATGAATATTGATGAATTAATTGTAATTGAATAATTGAATTGATTAAATTGAATAAATTTATTTGAATAAATTTAACTGAATAAATTGAATTGAACAAATTGAATTGAATATATTGATCGTTTTATTGATGAAAATGCGGTCACAAGAAAGAAGCTTTGATATCTTTGTGAGATATTATCAATGTGAAGACAACCTTGGAAAATTGAGCAAGATGGTGAGTTTATATATAGATATATATGTGCGGTTACCATTGTGTGATTTCCCCTACAACAGAGCGGACACCTGAGGATTCACCCATTTCATACTGACCCTTTGGCTCATCTGCAAATACTGATCTGTGAGATTGGATTGTGCAAAAGCCACAGGTGAGAGAGATTCTCTGGAAATCACCATTTGGACAGGTGGAGAGATCCTTCCTGGAGGTATGAGTGAAGCTTTAGAGGAACAAGCTACAACACATCCAACGCTACTTTGATAAAAGGCAGAATGGGAAATGGAGCCTGCAAGAATACACAAGGACAACCAGAGATTCCACAAAAAGGTACTTGTACACATCATATGTATGACCGTTATGGTGCCGAAGCTATAAGGCAGGTCGAGAATTGGTATTTGTGGACAAAGGGACATGCTGAGGAGTTTCCAAGTGATGGTACATTTGAGCGAAGTCGATTGGAAAGATTGGGACAAAGATTGAAAGCCAGGAAGAGACAGAATCTAATGGTAGACTGGCTTGCATTCCATCTTTGGGATGGTGAAACCAGACAACGGGAACAGCAATAACGGATAACGGATCTAGAACTTAAAATAAAAAGGATACAAGATACAGTGGAGGAGACAAATGCACAACTGCCCTCGAAATTAGGAATGAAAGTGACAGTTGTCCCATCTGATTTCCAGTTGTCTCCCCAAAAAGGACGGTACAGAGAATTTTTTCGTGTTTCAGGAGATAACGAGAGATTGCAGTGGCAACTCAGGGATGTAGAGATGCAACCCAGCAATACAAGTGCACAGGTGCACAGACCAGGCAAGGACAGAAACCGGTGTTTCAAGTGTGGACAGATGGGACATTGGAAAAGAAGATGTCCGTATACCAACAGGAAGACAAGTTCATAGGGTAAACCAAGATCAACGGTACCAGTGCTTACCGATACCTCAGACAACGATTAGGCCTTCATTGCGGCAAATCCCAAATGACGATTGGCCTCAACAAATTAGATTACTGGACAAACATGAATAACTGTCGATGATCCTTATGTCTGAAAAGTTTTTTCGGAGCAAGAATTATTCATTTTTCTTTTGCTTGTAAGCAAATTGATAATTAATTGATCAAATGCTGAAATTGGATCTTTTATGTTGGGCACAAAATTTTAAATTTACAAAGTTTGGAACAATTGCTTTGCAATTTTTTTGGCAAACCAAGTGACAAGAGTCACATGATGATCAGGTGGGAATTTCGGACTATTGTTCCGCATGATTGATAGGTCAGTGGTCGACTGACATGCAATGGGTGTGTAGTCAAATTTGGATAAATTATTGTGTGAACTGAAAGGGTAATTTCAATGTGACATCATAGGGGTTTTCTAAGAATAAACTTTTGGTCCATTTGTGTATTAGCGTTTATAAAATTGAAGGACAAATTTTGTGAAATTGAAATAAAGTTGACACCCATCCTGATCTGTAAATAAGGGTTCCAACGCAAACAAATACGCATAATGCATGTGTGTGTGGTTATTTTGTGTGTCAATGTTAGTGTTTTTGTTTTTGTGTATCAATCTTACAAATTTTTTGACACCGACAGTGTGCCTTGTCTGAAAATAGATAGTTCCATGGGGATGGGATCGCATATCGAGAGAATTCGTAAAATAAAAAATTGAAATATAATTTGATTGTGAAAATTATCACTTTTGTCAAGGGAGATGGAGAATAAAGATTTGATTTGCTAAGTTATGAGCAGCTATTCATCAATAGTAAAAAACTGGGAGTAATCTTGGGATTCCATTTTGATAGAATTTATATGAGAATAACAGCTATTTATGGATATGAGCTTCATTAAAAAAAAAAATGTGGGAGTACAAAATTAGTCAAAATTGGGAGAGGTCTTACACTGACGTCCCAGAATACACAATTTACACAGGGTAAACTAATTAATTTATCATAGTGGATTGTTAACAGCAGCCTGAAAATGTCCTGAGAGGGTGCATCCATGTAATCAGAAATCCTACATTTGTTTTTACAACCAAAATTTTGGTAGAGGTCTTGTGTGGACGAGCACTCGCTTGGTAGATAAAAAACGGTACTGCATGGTGGCAGCCATTTTTGCGGCCAGTTAGGCCAAACAAACTGAGAGGAAATTGTAGTTAAATATATAATGTACACATGGCTATTTGTAAAAAAGGAAATTTGTTGAGATGGGAAACATTTTTCGAAGGTTTATTAAAGTGAAATAATATGACATGTGGCAAGGCAAACTATTGGATGGGAAAATTAGATCTGGTTATAGAATAAATTTATTGACCCCTTGAAGTTAATTCTTCGAATCATTGTTTCACTGGCATGTTGAGTTCACATTGGAAATAGTTTGGTAGAACTTTGGTTAAAACCTTTGGTTGCGGTATTTTGGAACAAACTGATAAACCATAGGAGATTGATAGGAATAGAAAAAAAAATAAAAATATGGACCTAAAATAGAAAGGTGGATTCATGCCTCTCATTGCAAACGAGCACATGGGGCAAGGGAGGACGGTCTCACAGAAAATGAGGCTGCACCGAGCAGCCCAGCAGAACATTCAGTGGCAGATAAATGATACTCGTGATTTACATTCATTTAAATTACATTTTAACACCCCTTGCATTGATAAACATTACATTTTCAACATGTGATATTCCTACTTGGGATAGTGACATTTATTTGCCTACATGACATACAATTACCTACTGATATTAATACAGCATGAGGGATAATGTATCACAACTATACTCATAATTAAGTGATTTAGTTCGACCCCAGGAGATAGGGGGATCAGAGTAAGACAAATAATCTGATTTATGTTACATATTAAGGGATTTTCTTTATTTACCTGTTAGGAAGCTTACAAACGTTAGGAAGTTTGGAATATAATGTTGAATGTCATGGACATATAATTATGTTATAGGTATGAACATATACAAGGGGTAGCTCACATGTTTTACAGATGGCTACAGGTGGGACAAAGGGAAAGACCTTATCAAGACAAGCCGACAAATCAGGGGAAAACAGAGACTTCTACTTCGGATACTCCTTGAAAATGGTGATATTCATCCTAGGAATGAGTTCTCTAGTAGTGGGGACTCTGTGTTGCATGCATTGTTTCGGGGTAATAAGAGAACAAAATGCAACATTGGTGGCCGACATACAGATATATGATTATGTGGGACGACATAAGCAAAAGAGAAGTTTGATGGAAGAAAGGGACACACCTTTAGAACCCGATGGATTACACGGGATTAATACTTTTTTACATTTAGCCCACACAATGGCTGATATAGCAAATGAAAGTAATTGTTGGATATGCACACAAATGCCGCATTCTAGTGAGAACAGAGTACCATTGGAGGCAGTTCCTTTTGGTTGGGATGAATTATGTAGTCGCTTCCCAAAGAGGCTGGTAGCAACAATACGACCTGATTTACCAATGTCGATGATGCTAGGGGATGCTGGTTGGGAAAAAGGGGGATATCAATGTGAGGAATTTGCAGACAGTTATAGGCCTAAATATGACAATGAAGTTCTGCCCCCTTATGTAACTATTCAACAACAAATGAAAGGGCTCCTATGTTTCATCTGACATCAAACCACAGAGAATAATAAGTTGATGGGAAACTCCACCTGCCACCATTATACTTACGAGTTGGGCTATATGAGATTGCTTGTCCCAGTAAAGGACACTGGCTTAAAGATGATATCTTTGTATTGGGAAGGAACTTGGATGTCAGATACTACATGGACCTATAAATACATACATATTTTATATGTGGACACAAGGCGTATGCGTATCTCCCACTGACATGGTCAGGATCATGTTTTCTTCGGTTTGTGCTTCCACACATGCGCTTGTTAACAAAGTCACCAACACATATCCTGCACTCTAGGCAGAAAAGTACTATTAGCATGGGGGAATGGGTTGGAATGGTAATATTTCCATTTTATGGAACCTGGAAGGCAGGGCGAGAACTTAGGCACATGGCATTGGCTATAGAAACATTGGCAAATAAAACAGCTAGTGGATTGAAAAAACTTACGAGAGAACTGGCAGCAACAAGAACGATGGCATTACAAAATCGTATGGCGTTAGATATGCTGTTAGCGGTAAAAGGAGGTACATGTGCAGTCATTGGTACAGATTGTTGTACGTACATACCTGATAATTCAGAAGAAATTTATGACATAGCCGATACAATCAGAAAAGAGGGAGCAAGATACCACAATTATATAAAAGGGGGTGCCTTTGCATGGTTGGGAAACACATTTGGAGGAGTGGCAGCTAAGATACTCCAATATTTGTTTGTTGGTTTAGTAGTTATATTGGCAATTGTTTTAGTGGTGGCTTGCTTGAAAGCCTTAGTGACGGTGTGTTTGAATAAGGTAACCAACAACACGATGATAACGCATGAAGTGACAAATGAGGAAAGAAACGTGGAACCACAAGAGGAAGACTTTTATGGCAACATAAATACTGAGATTAAAAGATTAAATCAAGTGATGTTGCAAATGAATACAGTAGAATTAAGATAATGACATAACGACAATGTTATGAGTTGTATCAATTACAAGATCAGTGAACTCATATCACCACGAGTGACACACTGTTAGTAAAAAAAAAAAGAAAAAAAAAAAAAGAAGGAAAAGGAAAAGTGGGGAGGAATTATGGGAATAATACATTATGCTTAATTTGTTGGTTTGGGAAAATTTTTGTTGGGAATTAGATATTCCTGTTTGTGATTGTAATCATATACAATTTATTTTCTTAGAGTAGTGCTAAAATACCTGCATGATTTAATTTTTGAACTATATTAACCTGAAAGCAATTGTGGATGCTATTCTTAGTTTAGTAGGAAAATACATACCTGATTGAATATTATTTGTGTGACGCATATAAATGAATATAACTTTTTGAATGTTGTAAGGGAAAACAACAAATTGTTGAATGTGAAACTGTCGGAAGATATACATGATTATGCTGATTTCATGGTAAGATGTACCCTATCTGATTCAGTGTGTGTGGAAAGCAGATTCAGATGTGACTGAGCATAAGGATAAGACGAGATCACATTTGAAGGGGGTGCTAACGGAATTGGGAAGAAGTTCGAGAAAGAAAATTTGTGGCTAAAAAATGAAGTTAATTGTGGCATACACCCTCTTTCTCAAAGAATGATGAAGACATTCTCCCGTGTAACTCGGAGATGGATGCTTACCTTCACCAAGGAAATTTATGTGACCATTTGCCTGGATCACACTGCAACATATGAAAGAAAGGCGATCACTTACTCTTGTTCGAAGGCTTGGAACATTCATCACATCAGAAGTTGCAGGACAACGACATTTTACCTGCAACCTCTGTGAAATGCGGAAACATATGTTATTACTTCACCAACTTGCGGGGAGCCAGCATGGAGCTGCAAACAAATGGCTGTGCCTTTTCACAACAGCTGTGCACAATTCCGCTGGTTGCTCATGGTATGGACCATGGATGACCTGAACACCATGGTCCCAACATCATTGTGGATGCATCCGGCATCCCTGTTCCACATCTTGCTGGCCAATCAACGTCACACCAATACTTGCTGCCCACTCATAATGAGGGAGGAGGCAAGTCGACTACAACTGGGCGAAGGCCTTGTTCAGGAATTACTATGGTTTACAGCAAAAGTGGCAAGAATGCTACATGGAGAGCAGGGTCAGTCTATGACTCCACACTGTTACCACAACAGCGAAATCCTACACGAAGTAGTGCAGGTGTTATGAAGACAGAAAATGTTTCATACCTGGATTCAAACACAAGTGATCAGCCCTTCCTTTCAAACAAAGAGTCAACATTTGTGTGGAGGCAAACGTTTTTGCCAGATGTTGCAGATGCTTTACAAAACTTGAAAATGAAGTGAAATTGTTGTATCTTGTGATGGTGAAGTGTTGTTTTGAAAAGATATTTGTGATGCAAATGCAATAGATTGAACAATATGGAAGGAGTCAATGACCAACGAAATGTTTTGTGATTCTTGCAGGATGACGGTGTATGCCCAAGGGAATGTAATTACCAAAGTTGTGGTTTGAGTACTTGTATTGATATTTACTTATACTTGTATTGATATTTACTTGTAGTGATTGATTATTTACTTATACTTGTATTGATATTTACTTGTAGTGATTGATTATTTACTTAAACTTGTATTGATGTTTACTTGTAGTGATTGATTGTTTACTTATATTGATGTTTAGATTAATGGTTAATATAAACAAAAACAAAAAGATGAGGGAATTGTGGAAATGTAACTCATTGATTGTAACTCAGTATAACTCATTGTTTGGAAGCAGGTACTAGCAGGTGGTTGTAAGAATGTCAGGAATGTATCTCGCTCTGTCGAAGCTGGGAGTCCTTTTGTCCACCTTTATTACGACCCCGGGCTAACACACATTCCCAAGCCCGCACTATTTGTTTTTGGACATCGGGATGCAAAGAGGGTGAAGAACCTCCCCAGCAGGGAGGCGGTTGTGGATGACCAAGGAGCTTCAGCGCACGGAGGATTAACATTCAGCACACGGAGGATTAACATTTAGCGCACGGAGGATTAACTCCAATTTGCCCATATAACCAAGAGCAAACTTTGAGTCAGGAGGACTTGCCACGAGAACATCTGCCCGACGGACGAACGAGTATGCAATGGGAAAGCAGCGCCAGGAGAGCACCGGCCAACGAGGAAGAACCAACGACTTGAATTACTAAATTCGTTATGGTATTGTAGTTCCTTATTATATTGAAACAAGTGAACTAGTAGTTAATAAAGTCTTGATCTTTTGTAAACCTGTTTCCGGTCATTGGAGTCTTGAGTCCGAAACACACTTCCACGACAACCCCAAGCCAAGCAACCTGAACGCAGGCTGATGAAAGGTAAGCCTGTTACTATAAATTATCTTTAAAACCACACACAAACACCCAGTTTTCACTCATGTCATCCCTTGGAGGTGGAGAAGTATGTATGTAAAGTTTGGGGCTGCTAAGTTTTATGGTTTTGGAGTTATGGGGGAGATGAACACACACACAAGCACCCTTTTATTATTCTAGACTATTTGAATGCACCCGGCGTTGCCCGGGTTCTTTTTGAATGAATTTAATCTTCTGTACATAGGTCTGACATGAGCCCAGTGTCAATTAGTGCTCAACGATTCCTTGTGCTTTCTTCTGTCAGGCCCCGCAAGAGAGAATTTTGAAAGCATGTGTTGCAATCAGTCAGATATTCCTATTAAGTGCATAAGTTGTACTTCATGGGGATCTTGAAAGAAGAAGAAGATTTATTGCGAAATGTGCCCAGCCCGGCCGAGGTGGCCTCGACCGGCCTCACCATCTTGCCTCTAACCTTTCCGGGGCCCGTCCTGACGTTTTTTTGTTTCAGAGGTTTCCTCCTATCTTTCATCGTTCAGGACATTAGCGCATGCAGACAAACAAACAAACAAACAAAAACTTTCTTTTTATATATATGTGGGGCGTGAGCCCCTCCCCCTTTGTGCTCTCTTACTATTTGACCAAGTATAACCAATTATATGTTTGGTTTGATTGTTTACTGTATCCTTTTAATACTTATTCTTTCCATGATTCTCTGAAAGCTGGTTGTACCCTTATAAGGAGTTAAATGCCTTACAACCCTTTGCCCTGTGTTGGCACAATCCCTTGTTCCCCAGACTACGGCCTTGGTTGCAAACTGCTATCTTTCTGGCCTTTGCCAATTTCCTGTATGTTGGCACATTTATGAGTGTCCACTCCCTCTGTACTTTCTCAATCAAAGGACTTATGTTACATTACTTTGTTTGTAAAGCCTTTTAAGGATTATATATTTTGTGTGACTTTATGCCCCGTTGATGGCATGTTCTCTTTTTTAATGTCGAAATCCAGCTTGTGTCCTCATTTCTCATACTATGGTCTCGGCAGTAGCTGTTATACTCCCCCACTCCAAAGTTCTCAATATTCTCCTCGTTGACAGCTTCATGGCTGTCCACTCCTTATCTCCTTGTTCTTTCCCTTCAAGCCTCAATGATTATCCCTTCAAGCTTCAATGATTATGATATCAAACGGCATAACCCTTGCCTGGCCTCGAACTCCCTTAAACTAACTGAACAACAGGATGGGACTAATGGTGGGGGGACCAATGAGCCAATTCTTTCTCTGTATCTTGTGAGCTAAAGCCACACCCTAATATTCTTTATATATAGCAAGTTTAAATCGAATTACTTCAGAGCATCTTGTTGTAGAGTTGGTCATTTTGTGAGCTTCTTGCGACATCCTGTTTTCCGCAAGCTTGTGTATAACGAGTTCTAATAAATATAGCAGTTGTTCCTTCTCTGAATCCTGAGTCCTAAGTACCAACCCGTCATATATACGAGCCGAATGCACCCGGCGTTGCCCGGGTTATTGTTGAATGAATTTACTACTATAATTCAGCTTTTACTCGTGGCCATAGAAGATTGACTATAATTCAGCTCAGCTTTTAATTGCAAAATGGACCCAGTCTGGCCAAGGAGGCCTCGACCGGCCTCGCCACCTGGCCTATAACCTTCCCGGGGCCCGTCCCGACATTTTAAGTTCTTTTTGAATTAATTTACTACGATAATTCAGCTTTTACTCCCGGCTGTAGAAGATTGACAACTATAGTTCAGCTCAGCTTTTAATTGCGAAATGGGCCCAGCCTGGCCGAGTCGGCTTCGACCGGCCTCGCCACTTAGCCTTTTACCTCCCCTGGGCCCATCCCAACATTTTTTGTTTCAGTGGTTTTCTCCTATCTTTCACCGTTCAGGAGATTAGCGGGTGCAGACAAACAAACAAACAAAAACTTTCTTTTATATATATGGAAGACAGAAGAAGCAGATATATAATAAATAATAAATAATAATATAGAAGATGGAAGATAGATCGATAGAAGATAGAAGATAGATATATGATTCCACAATGTTTGTTGATGCAAATGTTCATGTGAGAGATCGATAATATCTTACAAGTTCCTTCAGCGATTGCAAATTATCAGGATGAACAAGCCATTTATACCGGCTTATGTTTGTTTGTCGAACGAAATAGTAATTGTCAAGAAAGGGTCTTGTCGTGAGAGGGGGAGGTTGAGAGTGGGGGATGGGGTCGTGGGGGAGTGAGAGGGGAGAGAGAGGGGGAGAGAGTGAGGAGGAGGAGCGAGTGGAGTTTAAAAAAGGCCTTTAATCAGTAAACATACGTTTGGACTATCCCCTCTTCCTGGTTGGAGATCGTTCAATTAAACAACGTTGGGGTCTTGTGACAGTTGACAAGTGGGCAAGTCGAGTTGGAAAATAAGTAAGTGGAATAGAGTGAAGGAAAATATAAATAGGGAAATAAAAAAGAAGATAAAGGAAAGAATGAAAAGGAGGAAATATGGAATTTTAAATAATCTGTAAATGGTGGGAAGAAGAAGAACCCCCTCCCTATTTCCCTTCACTTTCAAAGTCTTCTCAAGTTCTTCTGATCCAGATCAACCTTCTCCGGATGCTCCACCGGCCCTTTTGTGGAAATGATTAAAGATGAACAAAAATTACAAGATGTGAAATTCACTTGTTTTTATGTTTATGAAGATTTTTTTTATCTTTTAACCAAAAATCTAAACACAACAAACATGGGGGAAGAGAAATGGAACCTCCTTTTTGTATTCAATAAAATATATTTTTCATTGATTCATGAAGGGAATTTCACAACATTGTTCTTACACTTCCCTCTAATGTACTAGAATGAAATGATCGCTCATTCGTTTTCTCCACAAGAAAGAATGAATTTTTCGTTTTTCACTGGAATTGAACATCACATGATTCCAGGAATAAGTGAATGATTCAAGGTGCACGTGAATGATTCAAGGAACATGTGAATTATTGAATGTACATGTGAATGATTGAATGTGCATGTGAATGATTCAAGGTACATGTGAATGATTAAATATGCATGTGAATGATTCAATGTGCATGTAAATGATTAAATGTGCATACAATTGATTCAAGGTACACATGAATGATTCAAGGAACATGTGAATGATTTAAGGTACATGTGAATGATTAATTATGAATGTGAATGATTTTAGGAACTTGTGAATTATTTGTTGACGTGGTTTCTTTCTTGGTGATATTAATCTGTTGATCGCTCCATGATAGGGCAGTGCACCTGTGAAAAAATTTTAGATTTAAAAATTCCCTTTACCAAGTCAGAATTTTTCGCTCGCCTGGACTTTAGTACGATGAGCTTATGCAATCGTGCAGTGTTCGTAGGTAAGTGAGTGAGTGAGGGAGTTGCTTGAACCAAGCACAATGATTTTGATGAAACTTGGCCAAAAGCTTCATACCTGATGCCGAATGAAGGTGCATTGATCACATCAAAATGTGCGCTCATTAAGGGGAGCTACGGGGGTGTTTTGACCCCTCCTCCCCCAAAATATGTATTTGATCTCTTCTCCAAAACTACACAATTTTGATGAAATTTGATCACAACCTTCATCACCCGTGATGTCCCAAAGTTTGTTCACAGCATTAAAATATCTGGGTCTGAGGGGGTTGAGTGACTATTGCTCCTGATCCAGGTGAGCTTCAGGACACGTGGTCCTATTGTTTTTAAGTTTCCCTATATTGACCCAATGGTTGATCGATTTGAAATGGAAATGACTGAATTTTTTTTCCAGCCTTCCATGATGCTCATTGATCAGTTGTTTTTATCACAAGAATGAATAAATTATTTGAAGATGGAAGTGAGAACAACTCATTCATGTGACATGTTTCCATGTGATGCATCACTGTGTAATCAGTGTGTGTGTTTTATGTACAACACCTGGAAATATTAACCAAAAGTTTCTGCTCCGTTTGTGATGTTCCGTGGACACTTCTCTGCACAGAATTCATTTTAACAACTTTTACACAAAGATCCTCCACTTTTACAAACTTTTACAATTACAGTTCATGAGGAGAATAAAACAGTGAATGAATGATCAGTAACATTGAATTAGATGTTAAGTTTTGCACAAACACAAAGTTCATGTCCTGATTCTTCACAATCTCAACTCATGACCTCATTCACCTGTAAAATGTTTGTTTTCGGCACAAAAGAAGATTTCTCTTCCTCACTGGCCGGTTCCCTACATCCCAGATTAGAACTTTGTGGACTTCATGTTATGATTCTTTCAATTTATGAAAAATGATTTAAATACTGTTAGTCTTGTATTTCTGGTCCATAATGTTTATTTATCATACCAAAATTAACTAGAACGGCACCCGGTCAAGCGCATACCTCCACCAGGCTGAACAGTTTGTTTTGTATCCACTGAAAGACAGGATCTGGATCCAGACCTGAACCAAAGTCGAATTGGCTTGTTATTGTTCCCCAACCAACTCATTCGCCAAGTTTTCTCATAACCCATTCACAACTATTTGAAATATCGTGGTATACAGAAAATCGTTTTTGGCCCCAACTCTCAATGATGAGGAATCAGTTAAAAATTCTCTGCTCCGGGTCTGGATTCGAATCTTCATCATATCATATGAATTCGGCCTTGTCACACGCCCAACCTATCCACAAAATTCCGTCTGAATCTATCCACAACTTGAGATATCCTGCTCATAGACAAACAAGACAGAGACAGACAAAGAGACAGACAGATAGATAGGGGTGAAAACATAACCTCCATCCACCTTCAGAAGCAGAGGGAATAAGTGGAAAGTAAGAAAGTTATTTCCTGGAAATTTATATTTCGGGAGTAGAACATATTTTAGTTCCTCAGTCGCAATGTCACCGATTTTTCCAATCACAATACTTTGATTTCCTGAATCCATGCTGGAATTCCAACCTGTAGGAGAGCATAAAATTAAAACAACATTTTAGGTGGGCAAATTAGGTTTAGGAGCTTAGGTTTTAGGAAATTAGGTTTTAGGTTTATGAGCAAATCAAAATGGCCTCCAAATCAACCGACAGACGGTGTGTCGTCCATCGGTCAAAATCATCATTCAATTCAATTTAATAAACTTTATCGTCATCCCATCCATATTCAATACAGTATAAAATGGAACGAAATGACGTTCCTCCTGGACCTTGGAGCAATATGAACATCATTCAAGTAAGACTACACATCGTGAAATTGGACATGACAAGTGTAATGCAATACCATAAATACACAGAACAATTCTATAAATACAAAGGATAGTGTACAGTAAATACACAATGAATATCCATGGCAATATGAGTATATCCAAGACAACATAACATCTAAATTTTAACAAAAATGTGCAGAGTTGAACAGGTTGACTGGAGGTTACATCTTACATAACTTGAAAAACTTGAGAGTTCATAGAACAGGATGCTCCACGCAGTGTTCAAGTATTTACTTCAAGGCACTGTATCCTTGGCCTCGCCCCGACTGCAGTAAAACACCACCAGCAGTGAGAAAAGCTCTCCAGCAAGAGATGGAGGAAACCACCCACCATTAGCAATGATCCAAGGATGGAGGTCGTTCTCCATGTAGTCATTCCTGAATGAATAAAGCGAGTGCATGTGTGCTGTGGCAGCCAACTCTGCGTGCAGCGCGACACCGAACAGAAAGGTGACCACACGGCCCCAGTTGACACCTTCGGTGAAACAGCTTGGTCAGCACGTCCACCAGGCAGCCCCGAAGTGCCACTGAGCTCTTCATCCCCGATGCTTAAAACCACCATCCAGCTCCATGAACACCGCCAATAACCACCATCCAGCTCCATGAACACCGCCAATAACCATCAACCATCTCCATGAACACCGCCAATAACCATCATCCAGCTCCACGAAGACCACCAATAGCGACGAACACCGCCAATAACCACCATCCAGCTCCACGAACACCGCCAATAACCACCATTCAGTTGAAACTGTCGTACCAGCTGATCGAGGTGCTTCTGTATGTCTTCTTCTTCTTCCTCTTTGCATTCGTCGTCTTAGTCTTTTCCACATTGAATATCTGTGGCGCGATACGGCCAACGTTTGGGTGAATCGGGTTTAGTCGGGGAACAACTGTTCAGCCGCGGTTACCTCCGCTCGGTAAAAATAACATCTAATCCGCGGACCGTAACAATTGGTGTCAGGAGTGTCGGATCGGACCCGAAGCGTGCTTAACGCGCTCAAAATTACGAGCTGCTGGAAATTGTTTTATTTTTAAAGCAAAACCCGAATTTTGAAATCGCGCCATGGCTGGTCAAGGCGACGGGATGTCGGTGGGAGAGATAGACGGGGTGGAATTGGACCAGGACCTCGGGGAAATGTATGTGGAGGAAAGGGTGGAGGAGAGTAAAGAAGGTGTGGTTGAGGGGGTATCAGGCACACAAAATGGCACTCTCACGCACGTGGTTGAGGGGCCACGGCTGCGGAACCAATGAGCGTGGTCCAAATGCAAGCCTTCATGGCCCAATTAATGGTGGAAATGCAGAAAAAAACGACAGTATGGAACAAATGGAAAACAGAATGTTGGGGGTAATGAGGGACGAAGCGAGGGCTCAGAGTGAGCAATTGGGGGTAATGAGGGACGAAGCGAGGGGTACCGGTGAGGGATTAGACAAGAAATTTGAAGGATTAGACAAGAAATTTGAGGGGTTAGACAATGGGATAGAAGGGGTGAAACATGGGTTAACGGGGGTGGAAAATAGAATGGCTGCCCAGGAGAATCAGATAGAGGGGGTGAAAAATGGGTTAATGGGGTTAGAAAATAGGATGGAAGGCAAATTGCGGGAAATAGGGGAGCAATCCGCCCGAGAAATTAAACAAATGGGAGAGCAGATAGAGGAGGTGAAAATCGGGGTAGAAACCAAACTGGATGCTCAGAGGGATGAATTGGGACAGATGAGGGTGGCATCTACAAAAGAGAGGGAGGAGATGAAAGAGGAGATACGACGAGGTGTAAGTGAGGAGGTCTCGGGGGTACGCGAGGAGGTAAAGCGAGGTGAAAAGCGTATAGAGAAAGAGGTGAGAAATGGAACGGCTAGGTTACAGGGGGGAATAGAAGATATGACGGAGGAGGTAGAACAGCTGACGGAGGGACAAAAAGAACTAACGGGGCAGGTTCAAAGCAACACTGCGGTACTAGGAGGGTTAAAAGCGACACAAAACGACATAAAAAAGGACTTGATAGCGACACAGAAGCAATGTCAGATGGTACGTGAGGGATTGACGAAGAAGTTGGAAGAGGTGACAGAAGTAATGGAGACGAAGGACCGGCAGGTAAGGACGCACATAGAGACGGTCAAGATAGCCTTAGAGGACGAACTTGAGGAGACGCACCGGGAAATAAAAGAGGTGAAGCAAAAATTAGAGGAAGTGGAAGAAGAGGTGAGTGAAATTAAGAAGAGATGGACAGAAACTAAGAGAGAAATACAGGAGGAGGTGATGGAATATGTACAAGGTCGGTGCTCAACTCATAATGGTGTGCTCACTAACCAAATAAAGAGTTTGCAGGTGGCGAAGAAGGTGCGGAGACGAGGTGCCAAGGTGAGTGGCGATATACGTGGAAATGTATATGATGTGAGGGGAGTTTCAGTCGGCTTGGGGGTTGATTTGGATCCGGGTGTTCGTGAGAGGCCGTTGGTGAAGTGTGCGACAGGTACGGTGTGCGAAGGAGGATGTGTGCGAGAATTTCCGACTCTGGGGTGTGTGAGGAAAAAGTGCGTGCCAAGGAGTGAGTGTGCTGTCGAGAGTGAGTCGGTCGTAGCGCATGTGCGAGGGAGCACATGGAAGCGCAGTGTGGTGAGTGTTACGGAGGAAGTAACGAAAGAGTGTGCGCAAGAGGATGCGCGAGAAAGGTGTGTAATGGACGTGTGCATGGGGAAAGAGTGCGCTGTCAAGAGTGAGGGAGAATGCATGCCTGTGGTGAGTGTTACAGAGGGTGTAACGGGAGAGTGTGCGCAAGAGGGTGCGCGAGAAAGGTGTGTAACGGACAGGTGCATGAGGAAAGAGTGCACTGTCGAGAGTAAGGGTGAGTGCGCTGTCAAGAGTGGTGGTGAAAGTAGTGAGAGTGACACGGAGCGTGAGTTGGTTGTGACAGGTGAGCGAGGGTGTACACCTGGAATGGAAGGATGCACAAATGGAATGGTAGAGCGTGTGTGGGAATGCACACTTGAATTGGTCGTGAGGCACGTGGTTGGGTGTGCGAGTGAGAGCACACCTGTGATTGTCACAGAGGAGGTGACCGAGGAGGGGGCGCAAAGAGGTGTGTTGGTGAGGTGTGCGAACGACGAGTGTGTGCAAAGGTGTTCAATGGTCAGGTGTGTGACCAAGTCTGTGAGCGGAATGAGTGTACCTGGGTGTGTAAGAGAAGGTGCAATGACGAGGAGCCTTGGGAACAGCTGGATGTATGAGCAAGAAAGGGGTAGCGTATGCGTGTGAGCATGCAGGTGAGGCATCGACGGTAACCGGGTTAGCGGTTAGAATGACATTTAGCCGAATCGGGCCCTCGGTGGTCGTCGGGCAGCTTCGCGTGCCGCGAGGACCAGCGGGGATCCGAACCACGGCGGTTTCGAAAGGACCACCGTATGTGACCCACGCTGGGCCACGCTTGGAACGGCCGCGTCCGTGCTCTGCTAGGCGGAACGGGCAGCCCGATAGGAAGGGTCGTCATGGCGACCCCTTTTTGTTAAGGCGTTCCGGCAGGTCGAGATCGGGCCATGGGATGGCTCCGTGCCGAGGTGGTGCGTGGGATCTCGGCCCGGGTAAGCCCCCGTCCCTGCACCGAGTGCCGGACGCATCCAGCCGCCGGCACCAAACAACCCGCATTTATTGCTCGGCTTTACGAAGCCGAGCTTTAGAAGTGAATTGGCGCACCGAGAGGCACTAGTGAGAAGACTGATGATGAGGATAGTGGTCTGGACCCGGAATTAGAAAAACAAAATTTGATGATTGGCAAAAGGGATTGGCAGAGTGATGATTGGCAGAGGATTGGTAGTGATTGGCAAATTTTTGATTGGCTGAAATTTGGTGAGCACAATTGGTAGTGGAACGTCCCCGATGTGGTGGGATGGCAACTCTGTCATCCCTCACAGCGGGGGGGCAAAGGAGCACTAGAGTTATGGGGTTTATGGCAGTGTAAGCTCGCCGAGGGAGGGTTTGGATAATGTGTAGGGACCTAGAAGATGACATTAGGTAACGTTAAGGTTAGTTAGTGACAATGATACCTGTAGTGGGGACGCAGGTAGATTAGTGTGGATAATAATGACGTGGGAGCGTAATAGTTTAAGGGGGCGACTGGGAAGCGCAAGTTTCAGAGGGGAGTAGTTAGATGAGATGATGCCGAGTGAGTGAGTATTGATATCGGTGAAATGAGGAATTGCTAGGCAATGCTCGGGAGAGATGTGTGTGTGAGGATCGGAAGTGTATTGAGCAGGGTATGAGTAAATGATTGTGAGTGTGAGTTGTAGTGTGATTGCACAGGTGTGCAACTGAACAGGTGTATGGAGCAGTGTTTGAGTGATGGTGATGGTGATGTGTGTTGTGTTGACCAACTGGTCCAGGAAGAGGAGGAGGGTGCAGGTGGCACCAGGTGTGAGTGCACAGGTGTGCAACAACAGGTATGAGGAACAGGTGTATGGAATAAATGGTTGTGTGGAATATATGGAGTATTGGAATGGATGGTTGTGGAGTGAGTATGGTGGAAACTATGGAGTGGAGTGGATGGTGCGAAGGTGTGAATGGGGGAAGAGTGGACCCCAATCACGGATACCCAGGGCGGGTAGTGTAAGTGTTAGGTAGAGGGTACAGGTAAATTGTGGTTGGATATTGGCATCTGTGGTGCGGGTGAGAGAATGGTATTTGGATGGGTGCATTCGTGTTGTGGAAATGGCTGGGCGTGTAGCCTGTTAGTGTGTGTAGTTAGTTTGGGCACTCCACCACTGTGAGGATGTCGGCCAGGTGAGGCCACAGGTGGGCTCTGGGAGCCGGTAGTTGTGGATGGGGCCCGAGGATCCGGAGGACGGACCCGGGT
This sequence comes from Myxine glutinosa, assembly GCF_964187855.1. Taxonomy (NCBI): domain Eukaryota; kingdom Metazoa; phylum Chordata; class Myxini; order Myxiniformes; family Myxinidae; genus Myxine; species Myxine glutinosa. The sequence continues at coordinate 403,071,920 of NC_136261.1, read as the reverse complement.
AGCCCAGTGCCAGAGGGCACCAAGGGGTGACAGAGCCAGGAGGGGCCTTCCCCAGTTAGTTAGGTTAGGGTGAGGAGCTAGGTAAGCTCGGGTGGCAACTGCAGTGGTGGAGGTGTGCAGGTGGGTAGACCTGCTGGGAGAGCTACACGCCCCAGCCCAGAAATTGTGCAAGGGCACCGGGAGATGAATCGGGGGAGTGAGACCCCAAATTGGGAAGCACCACAGTTTGGTCAATGGGAATTGGTTTTTAGAACCCATAGTGTAAGTTGGCCAATGTATTGGCAGGGAAAGACCCCGGGTAGTGTAAAGGGTGTTAAAGTCATTTAGAGGGTAGATAGGATGAAGGATCTCCTCGCACCATCTGCATCCACTCACCTGAGATGACGTACCTCCACACCATGCCAGGTTGTTTAATTACTTTAATGTGCAAATGTGTTGGATTGTGAGACACATCATGACGTGGGTGTGACATTGTGCTTTGTGTTCCATCTCTCCCTCCTTATGAGGATTGATGATGAATTGGGTGATGGCAAATTTTGGATGGAGGGATTGTGGAGACGAATTTGGTATAAGGGAAATATGGGAAGACGTGACGATAGCGACGAATTTGTAAATGTGTAGATTTTGTAAATATGGGGTAAGGGCAAGGGTAGTGTCGGTGACAGGGGGGGTGACGTATGGTAGGGACGAGCTTTCTCATTTCGCTCTCAGTACGCATTTCGCCTTGCATTGCCTTATTGATGTGTACCCTTGTGACCTTACCCCTCGCTCATTTGTCTTCCCCCTTTTGTCTCCCACATGACCTGTGCACCATTGGGCGCCGAGTGGAGCGTGCGTGAGTCCTCCATTGTGTGCCCGGAACTCCCAGAACCAGCTGTCTGCATCGATGCACCACATATGGACCACATGTCTGTGGCCGAGCACCACTGGTGGACCCCATGGGTTGGGGCATGGCCCCTCTGCTGGAACCGGCCATGAGGGCCAGAAATCTTGCTGGCGGACCTTGATCACAGGGCACCGATGCCCCACAGGTGAACCATACACTAGTCGGCCTGGTGGGCCATAAATAAATAAAAGGGACACGTTGGGTGCAAGTTTTAATACAAATAGGCCGCCAGCAAAGGAAAAAGACCATCTGGAAGAAAATAATAATAGCCAGCAGAGGGAGCCGAAGAGCAAGAGATCACCTGCAGGGTTAGGGGTTGTTGATTTATTTTTATTGATGAACTATGGTGACTGCACCGATGGGTGCTTGAGGGTGTTTTGGTGCGTTTTGGGTGCTTTCATGGTGCATTGATGCAGAACAGACTGTCTCCCCCCCAGAAAGAACAATCACAGGTCCTGGGTTAGTCTTGTAAATAAAAGTAGTGTCAACTGTAAACAATGCTCCCCACCGTCAGTGTGTAGTTTGAAGACCATTCCGCAATTCGGTTAGCTGTGGGCGTGAGTCTGTTAGGCAGGGTGCAATGGAGCAGCGGGACATATTTATTTATGTTTTAAAACTGTCGCACTCAGGGTCAGGTTAAAAGTAGAGGGAACTACACCTACGTGTCACACTAAATAAAAGTTGTAGGCCCGGGATGTGCCTAAGAGGAGGAGGGTGCAGTGTTGCGGATATGAGGATTCCATTTTTTTTGATTTTGTTGTATTGTATTGGAAATGGTGATGAACATTGTTTGGATATGGCCCCTCCTGCCTCCGGAGTTGTGTAAAGATAAAAAGGGCGTCTCGGAAGTTAATTCCATAAACACCACATTGCAGGATACGATAAAACCCTTGTTCAGTAGCTTATATCTTATTATGTGTTTTAGAGTAAGGCTTTGTCTTCCATTAGAATGACACTCCATTGCACCGAATCAATTAAGAATAGCTCCCCTTCAATAATTCCATTTCCCAGCCAAACTCTCCATCTGTGGGTAAAGCAGTTCACAAGCGTGGGGTGCACGCCCTCTCAATTCGCTGCTATAGTGAATATGTGCTCTGTGCGCTGTTTGAACAGGAGGGGCGGGGTCGCCAGGGAGAGGCAAGCCCAGGGCGCGCCACGAAGGGCGGGGCTGTTCAGCCCCATGCCCAAATAAGGAAACAAGCCCGTGGCTCGCCACGAGGGGCGTGCCGTCGGCGCCATGCCCAAATAAGGAGACAAGCCCGTGAGATTGCCATACAAGGTCACGAAACAGAGCACGGGAGAGAGGGCAGTACCGAAACCGAGGAGGGCGTGTCAGACCCGCGCTGAAGGTATGGGAGAAGGGTGCGACGATCGCTGGACCAAGATACACGAGAGATACGGCAGATGAGTCCAGGTGCGTAAGAGGGTTGGCAGTCCACCGGGAGAGAGTTCAGAGTTGCACCGGAGTTGCGTGAGAGATACGGAAAGCCTTTGACAAAGAGCCGCTTCAACCAGCCCCGTTTCAACCAGCCGAGTGACCCTGCCGGCGTGCGCCGAAAAGCCAAATACAAGTTGCTGCCGGCTCCTCGCTTCCCGCCCGGAGTGGACCGGCTCGCTGTGCCCTGCGATCCCACCTGCTCATCCCTCCAAACGATTCCTACCCTTCCATCCATTTGCGTACATGAGTTTGTTTTGTTCGTGCTGTCCTGGGTAGTAAACTAAGTCCATATAAGCTAGTAATTTGCACTGTGTTGCCTGCGTTTTCATGTCACCTGTAAGTAACCGTGACTGCTCTTTTTGCTTATGTGTGTGTAAATAATAATAAACCCCGTTACTCTTCTGTACGTCTTCTTCTTCTCCCTCTTTGCATTCGTCGTCTTAGTCTTTTCCACATTGAATATCTGTGGCGCGATACGGCCAACGTTTGGGTGAATCGGGTTTAGTCGGGGAACAACTGTTCGGCCGCGGTTACCTCCGCTCGGTAAAAATAACATCTAATCCGCGGACCGTAACAATATATATATATATATATATATATAAACAATTCACTCATGTCCGTGTGTGTGTGTTCGAGTGTTTGTGAACAAGATATCTGGAAAAGTTCTGAGCGGATTTGGATGAAAGTTGGTGGGATGATTGCCCTTGGGATAAGAAAGAATTGATTAGTTTTGGTGAAGCTCAGGATATTATTCCCGATCCAGCAATTTTCTGAAGGATTTTTTTTACCATTGGAAGATAGGGCTCATTTTTTTAAACATTATCTTCTATATATTCCATATTTAACATTGTGATATGAAAATAGTTTTCATATTTGTTGTAAATGTAGTTTAAACTCGTGGTTATGCGTTAGAGCGGTGTATTTTGTTTTTACCAGCGTCGTCTTCAATGTTCATTTTTTAATTTTTATAATAGACATATTCTGTCATTTTAAAACCACCAAAGTGTGTATTAGGTTTCCCCATTTCATAAAATGTATCGTTTGATACGTATAATGCTTTAAAACGGCTTTTTTTTTTTTTTTTTTTTTACTCAGAAGAGATATCAACATTTAGCTCAGCGAATGTCATTCGCGGTGTCAGTATTTGATGAACTTATAAAGACTTCGTTCCAAATTTGTCAATGGCTGAGGTATATTAACAAACGAATAAAACAGATTTGGCAAAATTCCAACTTTTAAGAAAAAGATCGCATATTCACCCAGGGTTGTGAGGCTGAAGAAGAAGAAACCTCGCATGGGCTTCCAAACCAAATAAATAATTCTGGTTCTGCGATTTTCAGGTTTATTTTTTCTATATATCTACATATCTGGGCAGTGTCTGTTGTCACTGAACTACTCCCTGAAACTTTTATTTCCGTGGTTGTGAAGTGGTTTTAATAACGTGGTGGTGGTTTTGAATCACGTGGTGGTGAGGTATTTTGAATTATGTGGTGGTGAGGTATTTTGAATTATGTGGTGGTGAGGTATTTTGAATTATGTGGTGGTGAGGTGTAAAATGACGTGGTGGTGAGGTGTTTTTAATTTCGTGTTTTGTGGCTGTGAGGTGTTTTTAATTTCGAGTTTCATGGCTGTGAGGTGTTTTTAATTTTCTATATATATATATATAGATACTATATATATATAGATACTGTATATAGATACTGTATATATATATATATATATATATTGTTACCGATCGCGGTTTAAGATGTTAGTTACCGAGCGGTTTGGTATTGCCGCGACCGTTACAGGATCCCTGACTCACCCGATTTACCCAGAACTTTGGCCGTATCGCACCCCAGCTGCTCAATGAGGGAAAAGACGAAAACGACGCAATGCAAAGAGGAAAACGAAGACAAAAAAAAGGTTGGAAATACCACTAAATTTATTCCTACTATTTACATGCTCAAAGTAACCAAGGAGAAGGAAAGATAATAAAATAATATACAGAAGGATTAGAGACACAGCGCAATTATTAACTTATACAGCTTAATTAACCCAGGACAGCACAAACAGAACAAACTCACGTATACAAGAAGGATGGAATGGAATGAATGTTGGAAGGAGGAATGGGAAGGTTCGGCTGGGGGCAGATGGTTCGGGCTTGATCCCGCACGGGACGTCGGCTGGACCTCGACGGCCACCGATGCCACCGCTATTTGGTCCCCGCGGGGTAACGGGTTGAAGCTGCCTGGTGGAGTCAACGCTGCCTCTCTGGCTCAGCTCAGGGCGCGTCTGCCGTCTCTGGCGCAACTGCTGGTAATGGCCCTTGGCACCTTCTCTCTCCTGGCCCTGGTGTCTCCTCACCATTGACAACTCAACGCGACCAATGCAACCACTGACCCCTCGACGCCACCACTTCTCACCACCGACTTCTTACCACCGCAACCAACGCAACCACTGACCCTCCTCTGGCAACCGACTCAGACCAACTCTCAGTGCCTCTCCTTTGGGAACACCCCCGCCGTGGGTTATATAGGCCCCGCCCCTCAACCTTTGCGAACCTCCCCCAAACGTTCTCTCCCCGCCCTCTCAAGCCAAACCCCTTGTTCATGGTTGGTCGAGTGGGGCCGGCTCACTCCTCCCCTCTCTGACGAGGTGGGGACCCGCCTTCCTTCCCCCAACCCTGCCTCGTGGTCAATGGCGGATGAAGGGAAAACCGCCCAACCTGCAGTTGGCAATGCGAATTGCAATTGACGGAAAGGGGGGAATGGAAGTGTTGGGAGTGGGAATGAAGGGAATCTATCTCTTTCACTGGTGCAATGGAGTATTTCAATTAATGGAAGACACAGCCTTACACTAATACACATAATAAGGATATAACTGTCAAAAAAGATATATCGTGTCCTGCATGTATGTTTTATGGACTAACTACGGGAACGCCCTTTGACCTTTATACAACCACAACGGAGGGAGGAGGGGTGATATTTTACAACAACCTTTTACAACAACATTTTACCACAACAAAAAAAATAAAAAAAACATTCTCATATCCACAACACTGCACCCTCCTCCCCTTAGGCATGGCCCGGGCCTATTACTTTTACCTTAGTGTGGCACGTAGGTGTAGTTCCCTCTACTTTTAACCTGACCCTGAGTGCGACAGTTTTAAAACATAAATAAATGTGTCCCGCTGCTCCATTGCACCCTACCTAACAGACTTACGCCCACAGTTAACCGAATTGTGGAATGGTCTTCAAACTACACACTGACGGTGGGAAGCATTATTTACAATTGACGCTACTTTATTTACAAGACTAACCCAGGACCTGTGATTGTTCTTTCTGGGGGGGAGACAGTCTGCTCTGCATCGACGCACCATTAACGCACCCAAAACCGCACCAATACACACCCAAGCACCAATCGGTGCAGTCACCATTGTTCAATGAATAAAAATAAATTCAACAACCCCTAACCCTGCAGGTGATCTCTTGCTCTTCGGCTCCCTCTGCTGGTTATTATATTTGGTCTTCCAGATGTTGTCATTCTTTTGCTTTGCTTACTGGCGGCCTATTTGCAAATAAAGTGTGCCCAATGTGTCCTTTTTATTTCCGTTTATTTATGGCCCACAGGGCCGACTACGTGTGGTTCACCTGTGGGGCATCGGTGCCCTGTGGCCAAGGTCCGCCAGCAAGATTTCGGGCCCTCATGGCCGGTTCCAGCAGAGGGGCCATGCCCCAACCCATGGGGTTCATAAGTGGTGCTCGGCCACAGACATGTGGTCCATAATGTGGTGCATCGATGCAGACAGCTGGTTCTGGGAATTTCGGGCGCACAATGGCCGACCCACGCACGCTCCCCTCGGCACCCAATGGCGCACAGGTCATGTGGGAGACAAAAGGGGAAAGACAATTGAGCGAGGGGTAAGGTCACAAGGGTACACGTCAAAAAGGCAATGCAAGGCAAAATGCGTACGGAGGGCGAAGTGAGAAGCTCGTCCCTACCGTACGTCACCCCCCTGTCACCTAGTCTACCCTTGCCCTTACCCCATATGTACAAAACCTACACATTACCAATCCGTCACTACTGTCACGTCTTCCCCATATTTCCCCTATACCAAATTCGTCTCCACAATCCCTCTACTTCAAAATTTGCCATCACCAAATTCCTCATCAATCCTCATAAGGAGGCAGAGATGGAACATCAAAGCACATTGTCACACCCACGTCATGATGCGTCTCACAATACAAACATTTGCATCATAAAAATAATTAAACCATGGCATGGTGTGGAGTACCTGTCACCTCAGGTGAGTGGATGCAGATGGTGCGAGGAGACTTCATCCTAACTACTTTCTAAATGACATTAACACACTTTACACTACCCGGGGTCTTTCCCTGCCAATCCATTGGCCACTTACACTATTGGTTCTAAAAACCAAATTCCCATTGACCAAACTGTGGTGCTTCTCAATTTGGGGTCTCACTCCCCCGATTCATCTCCCGGTGCCCTCGCACAATTTCTGGGCTGCGACGTGTAGCTCTCCCAGCAGGTCTACCCACCTGCACACCTCCACCACTGTAGTTGCCACCCGAGCTTACCTAGCTCCTCACCCTAACCTATCTAACTGGGGCAGGCCCCTCCTGGCTCTGTCACCCCATGGTGCCCTCTGGCACTGGGCTACCCGGGTCCGTCCTCCGGATCCTCGGGCCCCATCCACAACAACTACTACCGGCTCCCAGAGCCCACCTGCGGCCTCACCTGGCCGACATCCTCACAGTGGTGGAGTGCCCAAACCAACTACACACACTAACAGGCTACACGCCCAGCCATTTCCACAACACTAATGCACCCATCCACATACCATTCTGCCACCCGCACCACAGATGCCAATATCCAACCACAATTTACCTATACCCTCTACCTAACACTTACACTACCCGCCCCGGGTATCCGTGATGGGGGTCCACTCTTCCCCCATTCACACCTTCGCACCATCCACTCCACTCCACAATTCCCACCATACTCACTCCACGACCATCCATCCCAATACTCCATACCATTTATTCCATACACCTGTCGTTGCACACCTGTGCAATCATACCTGGTGCCACCTGCACCCTCCTCCTCTTCCTGGACCAGTTGGTCAACACAACACACAATCACCACTACTCCCTCATACACTGCTCCACACACCTGTTCAGTTGCACACCTGTGCAATCACACCTGTTCCATTCTCACCTGTTCAATCCTCACACACACGGCATCATCTCAGCTAACTACTCCCCTCTGAAACTTGCGCTTCCCAGTCGTCCCTTTAAACTATTGCGCTCCCACGTCATTATCATCCACTCTAATCTACCTGCGTCCCCACTACAGGTATCCTTGTCACTAACTAACCTTAACGTTACCTAATGTCAATCTCTTCTAGATCCCTATCATTATCCAAGCCCTCCCTGGCTCGGTTGTCATAGCCACCCCATAAACTATTGCGCATTTGCCCCACCTGTGAGGGATGGTGGATTTGCCATCCCACCACATCGGGGGTCTCTCTATCAATTTTGCTCGTCCAAATTCCAACCAATTCAAAAATTTTCCATTTACTGCCAATTCTACTCACTTTTCTAAATTTCGTATCAAATCACTATCACTATCACCATCACCCTTCGTCTACTTATTACATCCTCTCGGTGCGCCAATTCCCTTCTAAAGCTCGGCTTCGTACAGCCGAGCAATGAACGCGGGTTCTTTTGTGCCCGTGGCTGGATACGTCCCGCATTCGGGGCAGGGACGGAGGCTTACCCGGGCCGAGATCCCATGCACCACCTCGACGTGGAGCCATCCAATGTCCCGATCTCGACCTACCGGCACGTCTCAATAGAAAGTGGTCGCCATGACGACCCTTCCTATCGGGCTGCCCGCTCCGCCTAGTGGAGCCCGGACGCGGCCGTTCCACGCGAGGCCCAGCGTGGATCGCGCACGGCGGTCCTTTCGAACCCGCCGTGGCTCGGATCCCCGCTGGTTCTCGCGGCACGCGAAGCTGGCCGACGCGCACCGAGGGCCCGATTCGGCTATAAGTCGTTCTAACCTCTAACCTGGTTACCGTCGATGCTTCACCTGCAGGCTTACATGCATACGCTACCCCTTTCTTGCTCATACCTCCAGCTGTTTCCATGCTCCTCGTCGTACCTTCTCTTACACACCCAGGTACACTCATTCCGCTCACCGACTTGGTCACACACCTGACCACCGAACACTTTGGCACACATTCGTCGCTCGCACACCTCACCAACACACCTCTTCGCGCCCCCTCCTCGGTCACTTCCTCTGTGACAATCACAGGTGTGCTCTCATTCGCACACCCAACCACGTGCCTCACTACCAACTCAAATGTGCCTTCCCACACACGCTCTACCATTCCACGTGTGCATCCTTCCATTCCAGGTGTACATCCTCGCTCACCTGTCACAACCAACTCACGCTCCGTTTCACTCTCACTACTCTCACCTCCACTCCTGACAGCGCACTCACCCTTACTCTCGACGGCACACTCTTTCCTCATGCACCCGTCCGTTACACACCTTTCTCGCGCACACCCTCCCGTTACATCCTCTGTAACACTCACCACAGGCGTACACTTCCTCGTTACATCCTCTGTAACACTCACCACAGGTGTACACTCTCTCGTTACTTCCTCCATAACACTCACCACACCGCACTTCCATGTACCCCCTCGCACACGCGCTTCGACCAACTCACTCTTGACGGCACACTCACTCCTCGGCGTGCACTTTTTCCTCACACACCCCATGGTCGGACATTCTCGCACACCTCTTTTTTTGCACACCTGACCTGTCACACACTTCACCAACGGCCTTTCACGAACACCCGGATCCAATCCAATCCCCAAGCCGACTGAAGCTTTCCTCACATCATATACATTGCCACTCACCTCCGTACTTCGTCTCCGCACCTCCTTTGCCACCTGCAAACTTTTTATTTGGTTAGTGAGCATCACATTATGAGTTGAGCACCGACCTTGTACATATTCCGCTATCTCCTCCTTTATTTCTCTCTTAGTTTCTGTCCGTCTCTTCTTAATTTCACTCACCTCTTCTTCCACTTCCTCTAATTTTTGTTTAACCTCTTTTATTTCTCGGTGCGTCTCTTCAAGTTCGTCCTCTAAGGCTACCGTGACCGTCTCTATGTGCCTCCTCACCTGCCGGTCCTTTGTCTCCATTATCTCTGTCACCTCGTCCACCCTCATTGTCAGTTCCTCCCGTACCATCTGACATTGCCTCTGCGTCGCTATTAATTCGTTTTTAATTTCTTTTTGTGTCGCCTTTAACCCTCCTAGTACCGCAGTGTTCTTTTGAACCTGCTCCACTAACTTCGTTTGTCCCTCTGTCAGCTGTTCTACTCCTTTCGTCAGATCTTCCATTCCCCCCTGTAAATTTGCCGTATTATTTCTCACCTCTTTCTCTATATGCTTTTCGCCTCGCTTTACCTCCTCGCGTAGCCCCGAGACCTCCTCACCCACACCTCGTCGTATCTCCTCCTTCATCTCCCCCATCTCTTTTGTAGATGCCACCCTCATCTGTCCCAATTCATCCCTCTGAGCATCCAGTTTACTTTCCAACCCGATTTGCACCTCCTCTATCTGGTTCCCCATTCGTTTGATTTCCCTGGCAGATTGTTCCCCTACTTCCCGCAATTTGTCCTCCATCCTATTTTCTAACCCCATTAACCCATTTATCACCCCCTCTAACCCATTGTCTAACCCCTCAAATTTAGCTTCTAGCCGTTCCCCCATTTCTCCCATTTTGCCCCCCATTTCGCCCCCCAATCGCTCACTATCAGCCCTCGCTCCGTCCCTCCTTACCCCCATTTGGCTTCCCATTACCCCCAATTGCTCACTCTGAGCATCCATCCGGTTCCCCATTACCCCCATTTGGCCCCCTATCCTGTTTTCCATCCCCTTGAAATTATCGTCTGTTTTTACCATAAAGGCCATCATCTGTTTCATAAACAGGTTCAAATCCATTGGCATCTCGGGTTCGACTACCGCGACCATGGGCGTGGCTAAATTTGGTGCCGCTGTAACCACGTGCGCGAGAGCGCCATTTTGTGCACCTGATACTCCCTCAACCGCCTCCTCATTGCTCCCCTCCATTTGATCCTGGGTTACTTCTAACCCCTCTATCTCTCCCACCGGCATCCCGTCGCCTTGAACAGCCATGGCGCGATTTCAAAATTCGGGTTTTGTAAAACAAAACAAATTTCGGTTCTTTATAATTTTGAGCGCGTGAAGCGCGCTTCGGGTCCGAATCTCACTCCTCGACACCAATTGTTACCGATAACACAATTGGTGTTCCAAAATTTGGGCCTAACAAATTTAGTCCCAGGTCCGAATCCCAACTCCTGACAACCAATTGTTACCGATCGCGGTTTAAGATGTTAGTTACCGAGCGGTTTGGTATTGCCGCGACCGTTACAGGATCCCTGACTCACCCGATTTACCCAGAACTTTGGCCGTATCGCACCCCAGCTGCTCAATGAGGGAAAAGACGAAAACGACGCAATGCAAAGAGGAAAACGAAGACAAAAAAAAGGTTGGAAATACCACTAAATTTATTCCTACTATTTACATGCTCAAAGTAACCAAGGAGAAGGAAAGATAATAAAATAATATACAGAAGGATTAGAGACACAGCGCAATTATTAACTTATACAGCTTAATTAACCCAGGACAGCACAAACAGAACAAACTCACGTATACAAGAAGGATGGAATGGAATGAATGTTGGAAGGAGGAATGGGAAGGTTCGGCTGGGGGCAGATGGTTCGGGCTTGATCCCGCACGGGACGTCGGCTGGACCTCGACGGCCACCGATGCCACCGCTATTTGGTCCCCGCGGGGTAACGGGTTGAAGCTGCCTGGTGGAGTCAACGCTGCCTCTCTGGCTCAGCTCAGGGCGCGTCTGCCGTCTCTGGCGCAACTGCTGGTAATGGCCCTTGGCACCTTCTCTCTCCTGGCCCTGGTGTCTCCTCACCATTGACAACTCAACGCGACCAACGCAACCACTGACCCCTCGACGCCACCACTTCTCACCACCGACTTCTTACCACCGCAACCAACGCAACCACTGACCCTCCTCTGGCAACCGACTCAGACCAACTCTCAGTGCCTCTCCTTTGGGAACACCCCCGCCGTGGGTTATATAGGCCCCGCCCCTCAACCTTTGCGAACCTCCCCCAAACGTTCTCTCCCCGCCCTCTCAAGCCAAACCCCTTGTTCATGGTTGGTCGAGTGGGGCCGGCTCACTCCTCCCCTCTCTGACGAGGTGGGGACCCGCCTTCCTTCCCCCAACCCTGCCTCGTGGTCAATGGCGGATGAAGGGAAAACCGCCCAACCTGCAGTTGGCAATGCGAATTGCAATTGACGGAAAGGGGGGAATGGAAGTGTTGGGAGTGGGAATGAAGGGAATCTATCTCTTTCACTGGTGCAATGGAGTATTTCAATTAATGGAAGACACAGCCTTACACTAATACACATAATAAGGATATAACTGTCAAAAAAAGATATATCGTGTCCTGCATGTATGTTTTATGGACTAACTACGGGAACGCCCTTTGACCTTTATACAACCACAACGGAGGGAGGAGGGGTGATATTTTACAACAACCTTTTACAACAACATTTTACCACAACAAAAAAAATAAAAAAAACATTCTCATATCCACAACAATATATACTGTATATATATATATATATATATATCTGTGCAGTGTCTGTCTTGTGCTTCTTGTCTTGTGTTGTCACTGAACTACTCCCTCAAACTTTTGTGAAATCGTACGATTCCAACTTGACCCACGGCAGGAGTATGCGCTCTACTGAGTGGCGTTCTAGTTTGTGACCATGCTTCACAGCTCAAAGGTGAGTGTGGTTGTCTCTTACGTATGCTATCAGTGTGAATGTGGTGATCAAGCTGGATACGTTTACCGTTTAGCTGTATATGTGATCAAGTTGGACAAGATAATATCTCACAAAACATTCCAAACTGAGTAAAGAAAATAACATGTATAACTTTTCTCTGATTAACATAAGCGTTGTATCCTTGGCACGTCATCGGTGAAATGGAAAACTTCTTTGAATGGCTCAACTCCCAAGGTCTGAGCGCAGAAACAGCCCAAGCAGTGATCAATAAGCTTAGAATTGAGGATCAGAAGGTTATTCGAGCTTGTACTGAGCCTAATCCATTGCGAACCGACCTCCTCTCTCTCTCGCCAAAGAGAAATAGCAATTTGCAATGTATTCTGACTTCTGTAGATTTATGAATTCTTTTTCGAATCCGCAAGATGTCCAGATTGCATGTTCTTCTCTATTGGGAAGTATTTTCGTCAACTTGGAGAATGTTATTCGGCAACTTTCCAGTTTCTGTGAAAAGTTTTTCGGATCCCAAAATGTGCACCGGGACAACGTTTCTGGTTTCTGTGGAATCGGGCTCAGTGATTTCTGCAGTCTCCAATTTCAGGATGATGGATTAACACCCAAGTCTTGTCTGTGACGTATTTTTTAAATACAGCATGGCATGTCAAGAAGTAACCTTCATGTTCTGTGATTGATTTATTTTTTATTTTTACCTCTGCCACCAAAGGTGGACGGAGGTTGTTTTCACTCCTGTCTGTTTGTTTGTGAGCAGGATATCAAAACATTGTCGTTAGACAGGTTGCTTGGAGGACAACTAAACTTGTTGGACAGGTTGCGTGTGTGATGAGGATGTAGTGGTTAAATTTTGGTGAAGATGTGGATGCATGTCCGACAATCGGCCCATCCGCCGCGCAAGAGAGACGTGTGGTGTGTGTGTGTGTGTGTGTGTGTGTGTGTGTGTGTGTGTGTGTGTGTGTTTGTGTGTGTGTTGTTTTTGTCTCCATATGTGTGTTTCAGAAGGTGGGATGGAGTCGTTCCAGTCTGGAAGTATCCACCTCCATTTCAGTAATAGTATTTTATTTTTTTATTTTAATATACAGGATCGAGGCTCGTGAAAGAGCGAACATTAATCGCACAAAAAGTCAAACCGACACATGTAACACAAAATAAGGGGAGTGGTGGTCAAGATGGGGAGAGAGTGGGGAGGACACCAACACAACATGTGAGAGCAGGGACATCGAGATAACTGTGGGAGGAAGAGGGCTTGGGGGGAGGTGGGAGAGGTAGAAACCATATGGACACTGCAAGGACTTCCAGGAAAGAAGTTGGAATTTCAAAAAGGTAGATCTGGGGTGAATTAGCTGGGGTAGAAAAGATCAAGGTTTTGGATGGGGAAAGATAAGAGATGGTGGTGAACAGCTGCTTTTAAAGACCCGGAGGGAGGAGTGGGTTTGAAGGGAGTGGGGGAGTTTTTTCTTGAGGTGGGAGAAAAGGGGAATGAAGGAGTGAAGTTGAGCAGAGAGCCTAGATTTTGGCAGTTTAACTGTAAGAGGGTTGCTGGCAGATCTTGTGCAACCTGAAGGAATATTTAGGGGACAAAGCACAGAGAGAGCTGGGGGAGCAAGGCCAGAGAGGAGTCTGTAGAAGACAGAAAGACCACGAACCTGCCTGCGGTGAGTGAGTGAAAGGCTCTCGGAGTTAGCTTCATCGCAGGAGATTCCAATGATTCTGAAAGCTTTTGTTTCAACAGCGTGAAGCCGAGCTCGGTGTGAGGCAGGAGCACTGGCCCAGAGGGGGGAACAGTATTCCATTGAGCTGCGGATGAAAGCCTTGTGTGTGGTGAGGAGCTCAGTTGTGCCAAGGAAGGACTTCGCACGACGGAGGATGCCCAGTTGGTGACTGGCTTTGGAGGCCAGCTTGGAAATGTGGTTTTCCCAAGAAAGATCATGGCAGATAGTGAGACCCAAAAGCTTGAGCGACAGAACTTCTTTGTGAGGATTGCTGAGAATGTAGATGGAAGGGTTTTCCAGTCGGTCTTTTCGGAGAGACATAGTAAGAGTGTAAGATTTGTCAGGATTGAAAAACATGTTCCACTTGTTTGACCAGTCTGTGATTTTGGTGGTGCGATGCAAGGCTGAGGTGGTCAGCCAGCGGAGCGGAGGCATGAGGTACGGTGTGGAGGCTCTGTGGATACATGGTGCGCCAGCAGATAAAATCTTCCCCTGTCCAGGCATCTGAGATGACAGGTTGGTTTGATGTGGTGTGCAGTTTGCCGTGTGCAGTGCGGTGGTGTGCCGTGTGCGTGTCTTACAGCCAGACTGGAGCCGGGGCAACAACGGGTGGTGCATTAAGCTGGGTATGCACTGGGATGCGAAGCGCTCGCATCGAGGGGGACACTGAGGGGGTCTTATATGGCCGCCATTGCCGTTTTCAGGGCGGATGTTATGCGAGTCCATCGACAATGACAAGAGAAGGGATTGAAAGTCATAGAACACTGTGCCAAATGGATAAAGTATATCCAGGCAGCGGGTACCGGGTGGGTCGGGCCCCAAAAGAAGCGAAGTAGCAGGCGTCCAATGGGTGGACCGGCTCGGATACTGACAGATGACCTTGGGCAAAAGAGGGTGAAAAGAACAGATAGAGGGTGAGATATAGCGGCAGAGCAGGATTGTAGGACCTGTGGGCTGATGCTGTCTAGTCCTGTTGCAGAATCAGAGTCGAGGTTTGACAAAAACTTCTCCACCTTGTCAGGAGAGAAGCACACAGAGTCCAGGAGCAGTTGGGTTCGACTGGGAATGGTGGGAACAGAGAGATGGGTTTGGGACACAAGTTTTTGAGGCAAACACAGAGTTGAGGCATTCAGCTTTGTCACATGCGTTGTCAACTGTGTAGCCATTTGAGGTAAGGGAGGGGATGGAGTGGGAACAAATGTCAGAAACAGATTTGAACAGATTCCACCAGGATTTGGAAGAGGGAGACAGGTTTGAGAGTTCGGTCTTGAGAGTGGAGAGATATTGTTTCCTGCCTCTCCTGAGGGTGACACACACTTGTTTCAGACTTTGTGAAAGGAAATGAGATCCCTTCCATTGGATTTGCCTTCCAGGAGGCGAAGGCAAGTTGTTTCTGGGCAACTGCCTCACCACAAGATTCCATGTGCCAAGGATGGGAGGAAGGGTGTGACAACTGAAGACAAGATGGGATATGTCTTTGCATGAGAGAGAGCAATTTACTTTGGAAGAATTCCCAGGATGAGTTGATATCGGAGGCTGTAGAGATGGGAGACTAGTCCAGATGAATGATGGCTCCTTGAAGACCGTGCCAGTTGGCCTGAGTGAAATGCCAGCCAGACTTGTTGACGCTGAGGAGTCTCTCTGAGAATGGTCAGAGAGATGTCCACTTTAACAAGCATATGGTCAGATGACCCGATTGGAGCAGAAGAAAAGCAGTAGACATTTGCAGGGAAGTTGGTCATAACCAATTCCAGAAGAGAAGATGCTCCATTGACTGAGATCCGGGTCAGGAAATTGACAGATTGTGTCAGGGCCAGTGAGTCACAGAAGTCCTTTGCAGAGGAGCCATGGCTGGTGAGAGAGGTACCCACACCCAGCAAACTGGCAAGGTGACAATTGAAATCGCAAATGCATGAGAACCAACTTCACGAAAGTGGCTTGTATTGTGATTTTCATTCATGCATCTGTGTACATTTATACCTGAAACCCATGTATTTGTCTCGATGGGACCATTGTGGACTAGAAACGCCCAGTTGTCATTATCTGAAGGTTCACACAAACGAGTTGTGATCATATTCACCAGGCTCATCATGCATGTGATTCGTGATATTTCTTAATTTGTTAAATTTTAGTCACTAATATTTACTCAAGATATATACAAATGGTAACAAATTGTCGATAATTATGCCCTCATGCATATACAACCCCATATATATGGTCACAATGCTTTGTTTTCTGTTCTCATTGGGATAATTAGGTTGTACCTGAGCCAGCGATTACTTCATTGTTTTCCATGATTGCTTTTGGATAACGTTTCCATGAGTTTTCTGGAAATAGAATATTGAGACTTTTGCAGATGGGTAAGTGAATTGCCCTATATTCCTTCTTTTTTTTTTTGGGTGTCGCCCAAACAACATTTTTGTCCATTGGTTGTTTTCCAGTGTAGTTGTGGTCTTTCCCCAAATGGTGCAATCTCATCTCCACTATTTTGTTTGCCAGCTCTTATTCCAGTCTTTCCTGTTCCTCATCATCCTTTTCTCCTTCTCTCCTTCACCTCCCTGTTCCTTCTGTCCTTCTGTGTGTTATCATCTGCCGTTCTCATTTTCATCCCATTCAATTTGTGTTGGTGTTTTCACTCGGTCCACGACTGTAAGTTGCGTCTTTTCCCCTCCCCATTAGAGTGGTTCTTTGTCTCCTCTACCTCCGTCTCACCATACCTTCGCCGTGAGGTCCCCAGTGATGCTCCTCATTCCAAACCATTGCTTCATCGCGCAGTCCCTCCCCATGCCATTGTGGCCACTTTTCCACCTCTTCTCTGTCCATCTCAGATGACCGTGTGGCTCCCATCCTCCTCATTTCTTGTGTTTGTCTTCTGCCCTTCACCAAACCTATTTTATTTTAATTTTCGGATTTATGTGCCGTTGACTAAACTTTTTCTTCTTTTTTTTGGATGGCACCATCCCTGCTCTGGTGGTCAATCTGGTATTCTTCAGCTGGTCCATTAATGTAGTTCCTCTGCTGGCTATCCCCCACTGTTGTCTTGAATAGACATTACAGAAGTAAATGGACTCCTTCTCTTCCTTGCTCGAAGGTTCCTTTTCTTGAATTTAGTTTTTGAGACTGGCAGCACCCGCACAGCCTCTTGGCTTGGTGCAAATCTCTATCCAATTGTGAGTTGGTGTTTCTTCCCACCGGAGGAGGTGCAGGCTTCATTCTTTGGAGTGAGCTTGATACCGCCACATAGACTAATACCACATGGTGGTCTGTATCGCATAAGTTGTTTTCTTTTCCTTTATCTCAAACACCATTTCGTTCGTCGAAGTCTCTTACCTTCCCCCGGCACTTTGCCCACCCTCCTTCAGGCCATTGGAAGTAGTTTCTCACCTCGGGGATCCCCGAGCTTGCGACTCGACATTACGTTCATCGATTGCTTCTCTGCATAATGTTCGCAGCACACAATCAACCGGAAGGCCTTGTTCAGTTTCGCAGACCTGCACGCCCAATGTATCTGTCAGTGAATTGCTTTTCCTTGCCATTCTGAGCATTTCCTTCCCAGCCAGGTCGTCCTCATGTCCTCTCGAGACCGGAACAGTATCTGAGTGTCGTCTCTGGTGGAAGCAGGCCTTCAATTCACATTTGTCTCCTGTCGGGCTTCATCTCCGCTCCTTGATTATCCTCTCTGTGCCACTCAAATTACCAGCCACATCGTCCTCGACTCTCTCACATCAACGCCCAGGAAACCACAGTTCTCCAGAGAAACGAACCACCTCTGATTGGGTCTGCAATCTACATTCACTAAGTATCGAGCTTCAGCTCCACTGCTTAAATACTCCCATAGAGTACCGTCAAAGTGGGCGTGTCGATGGGCTGCCACACCTGATCAAACCCTGTTCGCCGTATTTGTTGTACTTTCAGATGGGATGCAAATCACTGAAAAAAATATCAGTTTAACTGTGGTGTCAGCAAGGGGTTTCTGCAAATTGGAACATGCAGTCCATAATATTGGCATTTCTTGGGTCTTCGACACGAAAGACTTTTAGATTCCCATGTTGTGCTTGGAGGTAGCTGTTCAATTACCCACGAACTCAGTGATTAGTGTGGTCAAGCAATTGGTTCACGTCTGTCTGTCTACAAATGTGGACAACTTATTTAAATTGTACGTTATATTTTGAACACGAATCGGAACATGAATCGGTGAACAAACCTGTCGTTTGACAGTACTTTGGCTGGGAATTTTTACGACTGCTCATGCGCAGAGAGTGAGCTAATATTGTGATGGTTATGAAACCTCCCCCTGGAGTGAGGACATTTGCGAACACGGATAACTGTCCAGAATCGGTCATGCTGTTGGTTTACCTGCACAGATCGACCTCCGCCTGTTCAGAGGGAAATGGGACAAATGTGTTGGGTGGGTTTAGTTAGGTTTTCCCCTTCTCTCCAATTCTCTTACATGATGCTCTCGCATCTGCCAAACAAAACCACATCGCAGACAAAAACTCTTCACTCACTCAAAAGCGCGAGGAGGGAAAGATCGTTGGCTGTATGGGAAAAGTCATGACGAGGAGCAGCAGCCGACCCTGGGGATGAGCCAGACATTCGGAATGATTGTTCTTGCTGGAGAGTCAGCTGGTACGTGCTGCATCGAGTCAAAGGGCATGCCACGACCTCTGCTTCCAGGAACTCCACCTCCCAGGCACATTACTCCTTCGTATATCCTCCCAACCCATTTGGCTTAAAAAGCCGGAATGCCAGAGTTTCTGCAGTTAGAACGTGCTACGTGCTGGGAACCCGAGGAGAAGCTGCATCCATGTTTGTGCCATGGAGGGATCGCTTGCCAAGATCAATTGCGCTGAAGCTGGGACGAGCTGCTCCATAGCTAAGTCAGACAGCACTGGGCAGACTGCATTGTGAGGAGTCGAGCACAGGGCTGAAGGACGAGAGCAAAAGAGCCACAAAGTCCTCAGCGTGGGAAGATATCTCCACTGCTGATATACATGATCCTCTTCTTGCTTTCCTCGAAAGAACCGGCAATTTCTCTCCTTTAGACGCACATGGAGTATCATGATTGAAAGAGCTGTCAACGATTGGCCTCTTGATCAGTCTGTTACACCCTTCCTTAAAGTCTATAGCCTACATTGCACACACTGTTCTCATTTGCACTCACCACATTCTGCTCTCATCACCCCTCCCTTTTTTCTTGTTTGTCTCCCCATTGCGGGATTGGCACAAGTATGTCGACGCCTGCCGAGGGTGAATCAGCGGTCTTCAATATAGTTTGCCCTCTCTCTCCTTATCCTCTTTACTTCCTCTCTCTATTTTTTCCATCGTGATACTGATGGAGCCATTTCTTGTGTATAATTAAATAAGTAAGAATGCTCAGGGGGGAATAAGTGCTGTGGGTAAGATCTGTTCTTTTGTGGCTTTCTTTATGTTTGTGCCACTCTTCTCCTTCTGAACTGCCCTGAACTGCACTCTGGACTTGGGCTCAATTGCCGTCCGTGCTCAACTCATCTGCCATCTGACAACTTGAACTCCCGTCTCATCTCGTAACTGAGGTGGGGGGGCTCTGGGCACAAGGTTATATGGCCCCACCCTAGCCCGACTCTAATGTTGCAAAACCCCGCCTCTGCCGCAGTCGTAAGACACTCCCCTCGAGCTCTGATTGGCGGCTCGTGCTTACCGATGCCTCCTCCTCCGCCTTCCTTCGGCCTTGCTCGACTTGTTCAGGCCTGCCTCGTGGTATTTCACGCCAAAACCAAAAGCATCGAAGCATCATAAGGTCACCTAATTTTCACTGGCCTACTCAACACAAAACTAACACAGGAAAAGGACTACGCTTACATTTACTAAGAAATAACTGAGCTTAAACGAGGCTACATGTTGTCATGTAACTAACTAGGAGGGGAAATTAACCTTTATTATAAAATCACAAAACCAAAACAATATACTTGTAGAATATTTTTAGTTTCAGGTAATATTGTTGTTAAGATTTTTGTTTGAAATGGAGATGACTCCAGTAAAAGGTAAAAATAAATGTTTGTGAAAGAAAAAGGAAAGCGCGGTAAAGAGGCCGGAAAGGAGGATTGGCAGAGAGAGGAGGAGGACGGCCTTGATAGAGATACAGCCATGAATCGTGTCGAGGCTGCGAGCGGCCCTTTTTGATATTGGTCACGAATGAGTTAGGGCTTCTCAGGGGAGGGACTGCCCGCGACATCGTTATATATTGCTAGCGCAATTAAACCTGTGTCTCAGCTTTTATCACCCAGTGTGAGTTATTGTGGGAGAGAAATCAAGCGCCTCCATTACAGGCCAATACGCCATTTTGTACACGAAGTGGTTGTCCGTCTGGTGCTTCGTGTTTTGTCATTGCGGTTCCCATATCGACATCATTGTGTTCGTCGCCGTTGGTTTTACACATCGGCTTAATCATTGGTGGACGTGAGGTGTGGATTACACACGTTTTGGGGGATCGTTATCCCGTGAGCCGCCAGCGACACGACCTCTCACCTCGTAACTCCTCATACACAGCCGCGCCAATACCTTCCTGCTGTTTTCGTCGTTCTGCAAGGCTTCAACCAACGTGGAGATCCATGCACGGACTTTGGGGGAATGTTACATTCCCCCAAAGAAAACATTCTCGGATTCAGATCTCGCGAGATCTTGGAGACGGTGGCAGGGGTTTTCGACGGTCCACACGGTCTCCACGTTTTTCAAAGTTAAGTCTGTTCACAATTGTATTTTGTCGAAACTGTATTTATCGTTCGGTGTGTGAACTTATAGTGTCCCCCTTGGAGGTTTCCCGGTGTTTATCTTTCATAAATTAATCGTTTGTTTGCTGCGTCACGAGCAAGGCCTTGCAGCCTCAGGCTTCCCCCGTCGAAGGGTGTTCCTTCCTTCGCTGTTTTGCTAGCTTTTTTGATTTCCCCTTCTCCACCAAGCTTCACCAAACATCTACTATTTGTCTAACGTTGTAACCCCCACACCCCCCCCCCCCCAAAAAACAAACAAAAAAAACTTTTATTTCCCTTTCTCCTTGTGTGCTTTTGCCTCTGCCCACGTGCGCTGTCTCGCCCCGCCCCCATTTTCCCCTTGCCTTCCACCTTTTGCCCTGTTCAAGTGACTCGTGGTCGTCGCTCCAGGCTTCCTCTCCCCATTGGTATTTTTGTGAATATAAGATTGTTCTTCACAGTTCTGTTTAAATATGTTTCAACTATCCCCTTCAGTGTTTTATTCAGTGGATTATTACAACACGCTGTTTTTCTTCTAATTTAAAAGGCTCCTTTCAATTTCCTCTTCAACTCATTCCATTTCAAAAAAATATTCAATCTCTTATGATTCCAAATCACTCCATGCTCTAAATTCTCATTCATTCCATCCCTCCTCCATCGTTCTTAAACGAATCGCTAACTTGAAAATCACAACAAACCCAATTTGTTATACATGTTCATCTTTCATTAATCATCCACTTTCTAAACTCCCCCCTTGCCCCTCCCCTTCAAATCTCCCCCCCCCCAACCATCCCTCCCAAATTCTCCCTCCTCCCACCTCCTTTTCAAAGCTGCCTCCTCCCCACTTCCTCTCCCTCCTATGTCATACCTCCACCTCCCCCAACCTTCTAATTTCCTCTGCCCCCCCTCAAACAAACTCACACTGTGCCTCATTCCATCACCATCAAACCTTTCGTCCTCCTCATCCTTCCCTTTCTTGTAACTCTTCTGTAATCTCTGACACACTATCAACTGCTCTTCCTACATCCCCCTCTCACCCTTCATCTGACCCTACCCCTCCCCTCCCCTGTCCTGCACCCGATGCTCTCCCGCTCTCCTCACTAACGGTATGGACCTCAAACATCCGGGGCCTTCGCTCAAACCTGATTGATCTCTCCATTCAGGTTGCTTCTGAAAATCCAGACTTGATCTGCTTAACAGAAACTTTCCTCCTTCAAGATGTCTCTGATTCCTTAATATCTCTTCCTGGTTACTCCCTCCTCTGGTACGATAGACCTGATCCTCGTCCTGGTGGTGGGGTGGCTATCTTTATCAAAAACTCTCTTCCTCACTCTCCCTGCACTGCCCTCTCTCCACCCCACCCACAGGAGTACCTCTGGCTATGGCTTCCTCTCCGCTCCCACCTTTTGTTCATATGTGTTCTGTACCGTCCTCCAAACAGTGATGACTCCATTTACATTTCTCTGTCGGACAACATGGACGAACTTCTATCGACTCATCCAAACTCTCTCTTCCTCATATGTGGTGACTTCAACTGTCATCATGCCAGCTGGCTGGGTGTGGGTTCATCTCTCACCAGCCATGGCACCTCAGCAAAGGACTTCTGCGACTCATTGGGACTGACACAATCTGTCAATTTCCCGACCCGGATCTCAGTCAATGGAGTATCTTCTCTTCTGGACTTGGTTATGACTAACTTCCCTGCAAATGTCTGCTGCTCTTCCTCTGCTCCAATCGGTTCTTCTGATCATGTGCTTGTTAAAGTGGAGACAAGTCCAGTTGATTGATGGCTGCTTGCAGACCGTGCCATTCGGCCTGAGTGAAATGCCAGACTCGTCGGCGCTGAGGAGGCTCTCTGAGAATGGCCAGTGAGCTGCGTAATCCTCGTTTTGTTTTTGTTGCGGTCTCGTTGCGGTTTCGTCGCTCGCACTTCCGGGCTTGATTACCGGTCCTGATTAAATTCCCGCTCGTGGGATTAAATGGAGAGTCCCTCGGGGGAGGATGAGGAGGGGTCTTTTAAATCTGTTAGCAAACCTCGGAAGAGAGAGAGGGGAGACCAGGTGTCCTCTGATGAGGTGTCCTCAGTTGGGAAGCCCAAGCGTAGGGCTTCCCTCTCCCAGGCCTCTGGCAACCCCGTTGATTCGCTCGATAAGTTTGTGGTCATTGTGGCGGCCGTTGAGAGGCTTAATCGTGTGGGTCCGTCCAACCCTATAAAGTTAGCAGAGCTCATAAAGAAAGAGTTCGGGGAAGTAGTGTCTGCGAAAGTGCTTCGGTCGGGCGACCTGCTCATTGAGTGCAGTCAGCTGGGCAAAGGGACAAGGTGTTGAAAGCAACCCATTTTGGTGAGGTCTGTGTTTCGTGTCAAATCCCGAAGTACATGAGAGAATGTCGTGGTGTCATCTATGGGGTGGATTCATCCATAGAAATCGAAGAGATTAAGAGTTATTTGGCCTCCAGTGGAGTGACTGATGCTCGCCGTCTTACCACATTTAGGGATGGAGAGAAGGTGAACACCTTATCAGTCTTGTTGTCCTTCAGTGGTTCTTGCCTTCCATCAAAGGTAGTGCTCGGCTATTTGGCCTTCACGGTAAGAGATTACATACCGGCTCCTCTTAGATGCTACAAGTGTCAGAGGTTTGGGCATACGGCCCCAGCTTGTCGGGGCAAGGTTCACTGCAGCAGATGCAATGGCGATCATGAGCATAGTGCTTGCCCGAGTGAGCAAATGCATTGTGGGAATTGTGGTGGGGCGCACAGCTCTGCTTTCCGAGGCTGCCGGTTTTTCAAAAAGCAGCGCTAATTCAGCAGGTGAAGGTAAAGGAAAAATTAACTTACACTGAAGCCGCTTCGAAAGTTTCTGGGACTAAACCTGCCTCGTATGCAGGTTTGCGTAATTCTAATCCCATTGGCTCAGTGAAGGTCGCTACCAAAACAGTAGGAGTCCAGACTGAAACTGAACGAGTCGAGTGTCGATCCGAGAGAGCCAAATCTGATTCAGATTTAAATATTTCTAAAGACGCGTTTATTGCGTTTATTTCCGAATCTATCAACTGCTCTGCAGTAGTGTCTAGTCGCACGGACAAAATCCATGCTGTGTCGGTCGCCGCGGCTAAGCATCTGGGTTGGGATGAATTTTCCATTGGTCAGAGCCACACTCTGTTGGGGCACTAGAGGAGCGGGTCGAAGTCCAGGCCTCAGAAAGACCCCCCCCCCCCCCCCTTTCCTTAGGACTGAGGCTCCTTCAATGGAATGCGAAAAGTTTACCAGCCCACGGTTCAGAGTTTATTAAATTTTTAAGTGATCTCATAGTAAAACCAGATATAATATGTATCCAAGAAACTTGGTTAAAGAGCCACATTTCATATAGGATTGCAAATTATTTGTTAATTCGCAGGGATAGAGCTAGGGGCAGTGGGGGGGATGTGGGGTTTTTGTGAGGTCAGGAGTTCCTCATAGGGTTATTGATTGTCACGTGGAGTTGGAGTGTAATGTGGTTTTATTTCCTAGCCCTAGTGAGACCTTCTCAGTGGTTAACTTTTATAATCCGTGTCTCTCTTTGAATGTTCTTGCGCTTAAAGAGGTTTTATGCAAGTGCGAAGGGTCAATCTTTTGGTGCGGTGACTTCAACAGCTACAACACTCTATGGGCCTCCAAGCTCACGGACAGTAATGGTTCTTGTGTGGAGAAGGTGATGGACGACCTTGACTTAGTAATACTGAATGATGGTAGTGGAACTTTCACAAATCCTGGCTCTGGTCAGTCTTCCCCTCTTGACCTCATGATAGTCTCTGCCTCGCTTGCAGCAAGGTGTGAATTGAGGGTTCTTCCAGACAGTCTGGGTAGTGACCACCTTCCGGTGTCCACTCACCTCAAATTGGAGAGAGATCTGGAGGGGTTGGATAGGCCTCCCTCTTGGAGTCTCTCCAGGGCTAATTGGGGTACGTTTTCCAGATGTTGCTCCAAGGTGGTCAAGCCTGAATTATTTAACGAGAATCCTGATATCTTCAGTAATAGTTTAGTCAAAGGAGTTTATCGCAGTGCTCTCGAGTCTATCCCCACTTGTAAAGGCCAGATCGGTCAGAGAATTAAAGTTCCCTAGTGGAATGAGGAATGCGCGAGGGCCATTAAGGCCAGAAAGTCTTCCTTTAAAAAAGTTATAGTGGGGCGGCTTAGCCCAAATATTCAAAAGAATTGTGCATTTTGTGAAACAAGCACCGAATTTGGCACAAATGTACATTAATATGTTGCGAACATTTTCAGATATTGGGCCACTTGAAATTCCGTAATTTTTTTTCTTCAAATTTTTTCAAATTTCGTAATTTCAAATTTTTCGGGTGACACCGTCACAATTTCGGTCTTCGAGGCCGGCCGATAGGCAAAGTGTGACCGGAAGGGACGAGGTTCTCCTGACCACGTGGCCCTCGATCTGGGAAGCGAGAGGCATTCCATTAGTGGACGCGCCCCTCACGCCCGACTTTTGGGCGGCCCCGGCAGGCCGTTTGTTTTGACGTTCCGTGACAGGCCCCGCACCCCCACCTCCGGGCCGACCGGAAGCTTGTGCTGAGTACATCATACCTGAACAACTCAGTGAGGCAGAACACAGCAGTGCACACCAGGGTGACCCCTTCAGTGCATAAACCAATTAACCTGTCCACTGCAGGGCATATAGAAATGAAGTTATTTTCTGCATATAATAATAATATAAGTTCAGTTCTATATAACAATTTCTGTTATCACCACTACCACTGCAACTACCACTACTACAAGCTTTGTCTGGAATTTTGTGGACTAACAGACAAACAGACATACAGACAAGCTGGGATCAAAACATTACCTCCTTCCACCATTGAGTGTAGAGGTAAACATCATGGAAATTATATCATGCCCTAGATTTAATTCATGCTTACCCGTGTATTTGCTTCACTGGTTCACAAGGTCTTTTGCATACATGTAATTCAGACTCTCGTCTTCATTGCTGACCACACAATGTTCGCAACATATTAATGTACATTTGTGCCAAATTTGGTGCTTGTATCACAAAATGCACAATTCTTTTGAATATTTGGGCTAAGCCGCCCCACTATATCGGCCGGCCTCGAAGACCGAAATTGTGACGGTGTCACCCGAAAAATTTGAAATTACGAAATTTGAAAAAATTTGAAAAAAAAAATTACGGAATTTCAAGTGGCCCAATATCTGAAAATGTTCGCAACATATTAATGTACATTTGTGCCAAATTTGGTGCTTGTATCACAAAATGCACAACAGGTTTGCTATTCTGCTACACTATTAGGAAATCCTTGCTGCTTCAAGATGCCATCGAGTTCAAGAGAAGAAGAGCTCAAGCTCAGCGGGTAATTAAACACGCCAAGTCAGAGTCTTGGCGAGCATTCTGTGCGTCTATTAATCCGGACACCTCCATTAGTTCCGTTTGGCATAGGGTTAGAAGTATGTATGGCAGGAATGGTGGAGGGTGGTCGATAGCTTGGTTGGTCAGCAATAACGTCCCTGTTTATTCAAGCCAAGAGAAGGCCTCTGCTTTAGCGTCTTTCTTTTCAGATCAGTCAGGTGATGATCCTGTCGATTCGGAGTCAGTTGAGGCCAAGCGTCAGTTTGTCTCCCAGCACAAAGACATCCTCTGTGATGTGAGCCTGGATAACTCACCGCTTAACATGGATTTCTCTCTGGGTGAATTAAAGCAGGTCATCTCCAAGTCCAAGAATAGTGCTCCTGGTCCTGATTCGCTCACTCACTCTATGTTCAAGCACATGGATGATAGTGTTTTGGAAGTGTTTCAGGTGTTGATCAATAAGGTCTGGGCATCAAGAAGGCTCCCTTGTGCGTGGAAGCATTCCATAATCATTCCTGTTCTAAAGCCTGGTAAGGATCCTACAGATCCATCCTCTTACCGCCCTATAGCTCTTATTTCTGTTGTTAGCAAACTTATGGAGAAGATGGTCAATGAACGCCTGATATTTTACTAAGAAAAGAATAAACTGCTTAATAGATGTCAGAGTGGATTCAGGAGGGGTCGGTCCTCTTCAGATCAAATAGTCTCTCTGGCGAATGACATTAGGAAGGCTTTCATCGGCCGCGAGTTGGTGCTGGGGGTTTTCCTTGATATTCAGAAGGCCTATGATTCTGTCTGGAGGGATGGTCTTCTGTTTAAGATCCACCAGTTAGGCATCAGGGGCAGACTTTTCTGGTGGGTCCGTGATTTCCTGTCTGGCAGATCTTTTCAAGTGCGTGTTGGTGCTGCTCTGTCCTCCGTGTTTCTCACTAAAAAGGGTATTCCTCAGGGTAGTTGTATTAGCCCCACCCTTTTCAACATAATGATAAATGATGTTGCCTCTCTCCCAGGGGTGTGGGGCAATTTGTCTTTGTTTGCCGATGATATAGCTATCTGGGTTCGGGGCAGGAACTGTGCGTTCATCTCCAAGCGCCTTCAGGCTGATGTTGTCAGTATTGAGCAGTGGGCTGCAAAATGGGGTTTTGCCATATCTGGGCCTAAGTCTAAGCTTGGAATCTTTACTCTCAAGAGAAAGGCTGAGGACGTCAGATTAACAGTCAATGGCACGGCCCTAGAAGTCTCTCCGGTGGTCCCCTTTTTGGGGGTGATCTTTGATAAGGGCTTAACCTGGAATGCCCATTGTGCCAAACTTGTAGCTAAGTGCTCGAAGGGTCTCAACCTTCTCCGTTGTATCTCGGGTACTTCTTGGGGTGCCCACCAAGATAGCCTCCTTATCTTGTACAGAGCTCTAATACGTTCGCACTTTGATTTTGGGTGTCAAGCCTTTTGGGACATGTCCCTGTCCACCCAGAGGAGGTTGGAAGGAGTTCAGTCCAAAGCTCTCCGCATATGTCTTGGTGCCTTTAAAAGCTCTCCAGTGAGCGCTCTCCTGGTTGAAGCGGGTGAGCTGCCTTTGTCACTTCGATGGGAAGTGTCTATTCTCAAATACTGGTCCAAATGCATTTCCTTCAGGGTAAATCATCCTGGCAGTTCTCTGTTCCTGGATTGCTGGGAGTATCATGCTCTCGGTAATCTTCGTCGGCTTCCCCCTTTTGGTCTCAAGTGTGTTAGGGCGGTTAAGGGGCTGGGGTTGGACCTCCCCCCGGTTAACACAGCCAATAAAGTCTCCCTATGGCCGCCTTGGACCCTCGTGGTTCCAAGAATTCACTTGGATTTACAGAGTATGACAGACAGGGCCAATCCCGTCGCGACAAGTAACATGGCTGTGGAATTCATTCACAAGTTCTGGAGTCAATCTCTCCATGCTTATACAGATGGCTCCAAAGATCCGGGTCTTGGCCGCACTGCGGCTGCCTTCTGCATCCCCGATGTGAAGGTGACCAAGGCTTTCAGGCTTTCAGACCACCTGTCTGTATTTTTGGCAGAACTTTATGCAATTGTTTTGGCTCATGAATGGAATATAGACTTTTATCCCCTCAGCGCGGTCATATTTTCTGACTCCCTCTCGGCTCTGATAGCGCTTAGGTCGTTCCAGCCTGGCAGTAGGAACGAATTGGTTCTTGAGGTAATTCACCTCGTAAGTTTGGCCCATTGGAGGGGCACGGTCGTCGATCTATGTTCGGTCCCGGCCCATGTGGGCATTGCAGGCAACGAAGTGTGTTATCAGGCGGCCAAAAGCGCCCTCAATCTGGATTTCGAAACCCCGGTTCCGCTAGGCCAGGCAGACCTCTCTAATTTAATTAAACAGAAAACAAGTACACATACATTCAAAGTACACCGCCCCCATGCCAAATAATTAAATATCCTACAGCGCGGCATTGCCGGGGCGCCTAAGGCGCCCGACAATACCGCAGTGCACCTCATAGAGGCTGCATTGGGAGGGAGAGGTGTACGCTAATTGATTGATTAATTGTAGAATTAAAATCAACTAGAACTGGCACTTTAAAACTGCTGGCAGTGATGACCGGTTTACTCGCACCCACTGTTGATGCAACCCCACTGTTGATACAACCCCACTTTTGATACAACCCCACTTGTGATACAACCCCATTTTCATTATACATGCTTTGACACAACCCCCTTGGATATAACCCCGACAAACACACACACACACACACACACACACACACACACACACACACACATCCCCACACACACACACACACATTCCCCCTACCCCCCACCCACATACACACACATACACACACACAAACACATGCGCGCGTCCTCCCACCCCCACCCCCAACACACACACACACACACACACATATCCCCCCACCCCTAACACATACACACATGCACAAAGCCCCCCCACCCCCAACACACACACACAAACACACACACATATCCCCCACCCCTAACACACACACAAACACATGCACACATCCCCCCACCCCCCCCAACCCTAACACACATGCACACACACAAACACCCCCACACGCTTCCCCCCACACGAACACCCCTCCACACATACACCCCTCCACACACACACATATCCACCCGCCCCCTCACACCCACACACACATACACACACACGCACATCCACACATCCACACACACACACACAAACACACGCACACATCTCCCCACCCCACTCCCAACACACATACACACACACACACACACATATCCATCCCCCCCTCCTCCACATGCACACCCCAACCCCTCCACACACACACACATATCCCCCCTCCCCCAACCCACACACACACACACACACACAGACATCCACACACACGCACATCCATACACACACACAAACACACACACATCCCCCCCACCCCATCCATTTTAAAAAATATTTTCGTTTAATTAACGATATCTGTCACCCGTGGAAGAACGTCCTGCCGTGGCATGACGTCATCCGTGGCCCGTGCCGTATGTCAGCGTAGAACGAAGTATCCCGTCGATCGAACTTGGTCAAATTTTTCATGATTGTCACCAAATTTGTTGTGGTATTTTGTTAACTCATCCGAGGCAATACGACAATCGAAATCCGATTTGAAATCGGAGCCAAATTGACGCCGTAAGGTGTGCCTGCACGTGTGGATATTTTACCTGTGGAAGATTCACTTTGGAAATACGCTCCATTTAAAATGTTAGATTTTGGATAACTTCGTCATTGTAAATCGGATTTCCACAAAATAAAGGTCACCATTGCTTGCAGATACCTCTCTTTCTCCTTAAAATTGAAGACAGGATGAACTTCAGAGCGAGAAATAAGCCGAGGCGGCGGAGAGTTTTACAATGTTATTTTCCAATGTAAATGACAATATCGTGTAGTTTTACGAAAATTCATCAGAATTTGCCCAGATTTGTTGCATTCGAATGTTAACACCCTCTAGCGACTGTCAAATCCGAAGACAATTTAATTTCGAGCTACCCTTAGCTCGTGAGGTGGTTATGTCACATGGCCTGGTCAAAAAAAAGTGTTGTGGTTCTTCTTCTTCAGGCAATAACTTCTAGTTTCCAGACCGTACATCCAATCATCTTGAGATTTTGCACACCTGTTACTCTTCATGACTTCTACTAGAGTATGAAGTTTCACGTCGATCAATAAAGTGATTCAAGAGATATCCATTTGTAAAAACATATTTTCGTTTAATTAACGATATCTGCCAAACCACGTGACCTATCGCAAATTCTAAAATGACAGTGTAGTAGACTGACATGCTGAACAGAACTCTGAATTTTCTCCTCGATTGGATCAAAAATGAGGGAGGAGCTAGGTTTTAAAGGTTCATGCTTAAAAACGTCATAACTCTGAAACCATGTGTCGGATGATGTCGTGCTCGCTGACTTTTTTGTTCGTCATGGGTATGCGATTCGGCTTGCAAAGTTTGGCCTCGATCTGTTCAGCCGTTGCAGAGAAAAAGGGATTTTTGTGTTTTCACGAAAAACAAGATGGCGGCCGAACCACGTGACCTGCGACGTCATAATTACCATTAAAATATTCTTCAGACCGAGTCCCTCGTATGGTGAAAATTTTTTCTCAATCGGTCCTATTATTGCAGAGAAAATGTTTTTTAAAGGAAATTAAAACTGAAAATGGCAATCGCACTGATGTCGGATGATGTCGTGGCCTGGGAGGACAAAATGGTGTGTTTATTCTTCTTTCATCAATAAAGACTTTAGCTTCGCGACCGTACATCCAATCATCTTGCAATTTTGCACACTTGTTCCACCCGATGAGAGCTACATTGCATTAAAAATTCAAGTCGATCCATGCAGCGGTTCAAGAGTTACAAGCTTTTTAAAATTTAACTTCCATTATTTATTGCGGCCAAACCATGTGACTTATCAAAACATCTCAAGTAACGATGAAACGTCCCCCCATGTGGAACATTTGTGTAAAGTTTCCACTCGATATCTCCACAAATTATGGAGGTGATTCCATTTCTAGTTTGAAATTTGAAAACGTCATAACTCTAAAACCACGTGTCGGATGACGTCGTGCTCGCTGACTTTTTTGTTTGTCATGGGTATCCGAATATGCATGCCAAGTTTGGGCTCGATCCGTTCAGCCGTTGCGGAGAAAAAGGGTTTTTTGTGTTTTTTCACGGAAAACAAGATGGCGGCCGAACCATGTGACGTATGACTTCGAAAATTTTCGCATTCTGAGTTTTTTTTAACTAAGCATCTGGGTAAAAAATCTCATTTTCGGGGGAGAAAATGTTTTGTTTGACGAATTCTTACCTCTTAACGTTAGCATTTTTAATATACTCGATACACATGTCTTTTGTTCCCATTGAAGAGTTCTTTAGAATGAGCCATTCCTCAAATTTTTCCATTGAGCCGTTGCGGAGATAGAGGGGAAAAGTAGAATTTGTTTTACAAGATGGCGCCCACACCACGTGACCTATGACGTCATAATTAGCATGAAAAAATTCTAGGAGCCGAGAGGATCATTTGATGAAAATTTCCTGTCAATCCGACCAGCGGTTGCTGAGAACATTAATTATGAAGTTTTCGGAGGTGCAAAATAGGGCGGAAGAATAATAATAAGAAAAACTCTAGCAGTAATAATAGGTTTCTCTCCATTTCATGGAGAGTAAACCTAATAAAAGATTATCACAAATTATTTTCTTAATCAATTGGCTAATAGCATAACTAAACCACTCGTGCTTCATCCGAAGATGTATCTTTTAGAAATTTAATTAAATAAGTCATAAATAAAAAATTAAATAATTAATTGATTCACCAATAAATAATTAATCGATTAAATGATTAATCAATAAATCAAAAATATCCTTGATAGCCACATCACTTGGTCACTGTCATGTCCAAATATTAGCTTCCCAGCTCAAAAGGTGCCTGAGATATTGGCCAAATGAGAAAGAAAATAAATAAATGATTAATAATGAAAATAAATAAATAACAATCATTCAAAAATTGCATTATCAATCAATTCGGTCACAGAATACATAAACCACCACCATTTCATCAGAATCTGTAACTGGGAAAAAAAAATAAAAAATTGTCATTAATCAAATAATTAAATAATTAATCGATTAGTTGATTAATTGATTAATTAATAATTGATTAATCAATAAATCAAAAATATCCTTGATAGCCACATCACTTGGTCACTCATGTCCAAATATTAGCTTCTGAGCTCAAAAGGTGCCTGAGATATTGGCCAAATGAGAAAGAAGATAAATAAATGATTAATAATGAAAATAAATGAATAATAAATCATAAAAAATTAAATTATTAATCAATTCGGTCAGAGAACAAATAAACCACCACCATTTCATCAGAATCTGTAACTTCAAAAAAAAAAATTTTTTTTTGTCATTAATCAAATAATTAAATAATAAATAAATAAATAATAATCATAAAAAAATTAAATTATTAATCAATTCGGTCAGAGAATACATAAACCACCACCATTTCATCAGAATCTCTAACTAAAAAAAAAAAAAATTTAGTCATTAATAGAATAATTAAATAATTATTCTATTAATTGATAGATTAATTAATAAATCAAAAATAGCCTTTGCAGCCAAATCACCTGGTCATTGGCATGTCCAAATATCAGCTTCCTCACTCAAAAGGTACCTGAGTTAATGGTCAGAAGAGAAAGGAAATTTGATTAATTAAATAAGTACTTAATTAATCGCTAATAATTAAATAACTCCTCAATTTATTGATTAATCAAAAAAAAAAAATACCGTTTTTGACAAAGGACTTGCTCACTATTGTGCCGAAATTTCAGCTTCCTAGCTCAAAGGATGGCTGAGATATCGTCCGGACAAACAAACAAACAAACAAGAAAGCAAGAAAACAGGTACACATACATTCAAAGTACACCGCCCCCTTGCCAAATAATTAAATATCCTACAGCGCGGCATTGCCGGGGCGCCTCTGGCGCCCGGCAATACCGCAGTGCAGTTCATAGAGGCTGCATTGGGAGGGAGAGGTGTACACTAATTGATTGATTAATTGTATAATTAAAATCAATAAAAGATTATCACAAAATATTTTCTTAATCAATTGGCTAATACCATAACAAAACCACTAGTGCTTCATCCGAAGATGTATCTTTTAGAAATTTAATCAAATAAGTCATTAATAAAAAATGAAATAATTAATTGATTAATCAATAAGTAATTCATCGATTAATCAATAAATAATGAATCGATTAAATGATTAATCAATTAATCAAAAATATCCTTGATAGCCACATCACTTGATCACTGTCATGTCCAAATATTAGCTTCCCAGCTCAAAAGGTGCCTGAGATATTGGCCAAATGAGAAAGAAAATAAATAAATGATTAATAATGAAAATAAATAAATAATAATCATTAAAAAATTAAATTATCAATCAGTTCGGTCACAGAACACAGAAACCACCACCATTTCATCAGAATCTGTAACTGAATATATATATATTTTAGTAATTAATCGAATAATTAAATAATTAATCGATTAATTGATTGATCAATAAATCAAAAATATCCTTGATAGCCACATCACTTGGTCACTCTTGTCCAAATATTAGCTTCCCAGGTCAAAAGGTGCCTGAGATATTGGCCAAATGAGAAAGAAAATAAATAAATGATTAATAATAAAAATAAATAAATAATAATCATAAAAAATTAAATTATTAATCAATTTGGTCAGAGAACACATAAACTACCACTATTTCATCAGAATCTAAGTAAAAAAAAAAAAAAGTTTTTGTCATTAATCGAATAATTAAATAATTAATCGATTAATTGATTAATTAATAAATCAAAAATATCCTTTGCAGCCAAATCACCTGGTCATTGGCATGTCCAAATGTGAGCTTCCTAACTCAAAAGGTGCCTGAGTTACTGGTCAGAAGAGAAAGGAAATTTGATTAATTAAATAAGTACTTAATTAATCGCTAATAATTAAATAACTCCTCAATTTATTGATTAATCAAAAAAAAAATACCGTTTTTGACAAAGGACTTGCTCACTATTGTGCCGAAATTTCAGCTTCCTAGCTTAAAGGATGGCTGAGATATCGTCCGGACAAACAAACAGGAAAGCAAGAAAACAAGAAAGAAAACAAGAAAGAAACGAGAGTGAAAACTGAGTACTCTCTTTCAGCGTGCGTCACTGCCGAACCCCCTTTGGTGCCCGGCAATGACGATTTGCAATGCCTGGAGATGGCATAGGAAAGGAGCGGTGTACAACAAACAACGAGAGTGAAAACTGAGTACTCTCTTTCAGCGTGCGTCACTGCCGAGCCCCCTTTGGTGCCCGGCAATGACGATTTGCAATGCCTGGAGATGGCATAGGAAAGGTGCGGTGTACAATTAATGCTAAATGGCAAAGTCAGTGGGACTCCTCCCCTAAGTGGAGGTGGTGTCACAAGGTGCATCCATCGATCGTGTCCTTGGGGTCGTCTCCCCGGCTCCCTCGCAGGGAGCAGTCTATCTTATCTCGACTAAGAATTGGACATTGTTTTCTCAATTTTTATCTTGACAGGATCGGGTGCCATCCCTCGGGGTGGTGCGATCGCTGTAAGGTTCCCGAAGACCTGGACCATGTTTTTTCCTTTTGTCCGCGTTATAATAATGCTAGATCTCGTCTTCAGCTTTCTGTCCGCGGAATGGGGATCACGTGACACGTGGTCAGGTCTGCCGGAAGCCTTTTGCTGGCTGGATCTGAAACATCCTGGGTTTTGTAGAACAGTTTTAAAGTTCATCAAAGATACGGGGTTAGCAGTGTGAGGCTCCAATTTTTCTAGTGTTAACCTCCTGGTTTTTATTTTGTTTGGATGTTAGGGTGCGTGGCGTATATAGAGCCTCGCGGCTCTGAAGGCGCCATTAAATCTCAAAAAAGAAGAAGAAGAAGATATACTTCAGTTTGAACACTGTTACCACAAGATGTGTTTGTCCAGCCCAGAGTCATGCATTGGAATACTTTGTAATGTACGTGTGTGATTACTTTGACCATGTTCGAAAATAGGTCCAACGGTTTTTATTCATTCGCCCAACGTCTTTGAACGGAAGAGAAGCCGCCGAATCTAAGCACGGTACCTCGTCTTTGGATCCCAGCATAAAGAGGTAACAAGGTATTCCTTCATTATAATTCAGTGTATAAATATATGGGACATCTGTGGACAAAGTATAATGTGGTTTCAAGGGTTTTTAATATTAAACTTTCGTATTATATAGTTTCTGTTCTCTCCTCCGCCTCGTGCTTCTGGGCCCAAACCAAGTTCGTCCCGACCCTCACAACACCTCGTCCCGACCCTCACAACACCTCGTCCCGACCCTCACAACACCTCGTCCCGACCCTCACAACACCTCGTCCCGACCCTCACAACACCTCGTCACGACCCTCACAACACCTCGTCCCGACCCTCACAACACCTCGTCCCGACCCTCACCACACCTCGTCCCGACAATCACACCTCGTCCCGACACTCACAACACCTCGTCCCGACAATCACACCTCGTCACGACACTCACAACACCTCGTCCCGACCCTCACAACACCTCGTCCCGACCCTCACAACACCTCGTCCCGACCCTCACAACACCTCGTCCCGACCCTCACAACACCTCGTCCCGACCCTCACAACACCTCGTCCCGACCCTCACAACACCTCGTCCCGACCCTCACAACACCTTGTCCCGACCCTCACAACACCTCGTCCCGACCCTCACAACACCTCGTCCCGACCCTCACAACACCTCGTCCCGACCCTCACAACACCTCGTCCCGACCCTCACAACACCTCGTCCCGACCCTCACAACACCTCGTCCCGACCCTCACAACACCTCGTCCCGACACTCACAACACCTCGTCCCGACCCTCACAACACCTCGTCCCGACCCTCACAACACCTCGTCCCGACCCTCACAACACCTCGTCCCGACCCTCACAACACCTCGTCCCGACCCTCTCAACACCTCGTCCCGACCCTCTCAACACCTCGTCCCGACCCTCTCAACACCTCGTCCCGACCCTCTCAACACCTCGTCCCGACCCTCTCAACACCTCGTCCCGACCCTCTCAACACCTCGTCCCGACCCTCTCAACACCTCGTCCCGACCCTCTCAACACCTCGTCCCGACCCTCTCAACAACTCGTGCCGACCCTCTCAACACCTCGTCCCGACCCTCTCAACACCTCGTCCCGACCCTCTCAACACCTCGTCCCGACCCTTTCAACACCTCATCCCGGTGAGCACCCGATTTGCATTCAATTCATAGCTCGCCAGATATCAAATTTTAGCACTCGAAATGTCGCCGAATTGTTAAGTCCCACCAACTTACTAGGATTATTTGGACCCAACGGTTTCGACCCTTTGGAGGCCGATACTATCACCAAAAATTTGACCGGAGAAGGGGGAGCCCTACGCTTGTCTCCTGAGGGGGCAGCGAGGAATTTACATGGTGCAGGTGTGCTCCCTACCGAGTGCTATGCTATGTGCTATGCTAAAAAGCATATTTTGGAATGCATTTGTATGGTTACTTCACTTGTAAGGCGTCCTGAGCATTGATTCAATTTCAAATTTAAATGCTTATCATTGGTAAAATCGGCAACCGTAAAATGAACGACAATTATTGTCTCTCTTACGAAATCTCCAAGTGTCAATATTTCCGAAATACCGAAAATATTTTGCAGAAAGCATCCCTGTTTTGTGAAGAAATACTATTACAAAATTCAAACAACATTTCAAATGCATAAATTCTAGGTCCTGTGAGCCTTACTCTTAGTTGCCTTGTCCTCCGCTGACTCCCATGATGTATCCTGAACTTGGCTGTCCAGCGATCCTTCCCGCCACTCCTCCTGGTGTAGATCTCCAGCAATGGGCTCCTCTTCACCGTGCTCTTGGAAATCTGCACAAAATATCCACCAGTTGGAGTGCTATGCTGGAGGAGTTGCCATCACTTTTATTTCAAGTGGCCAAGGGTCACATCGTCCCGACCCTCTCAACACCTCGTCCCGACCCTCTCAACACCTCGTCCCGACCCTCTCAACACCTCGTCCCGACCCTCTCAACACCTCGTCCCGACCCTCTCAACACCTCGTCCCGACCCTCTCAACACCTCGTCCCGACCCTCTCAACACCTCGTCCCGACCCTCTCAACACCTCGTGCCGACCCTCTCAACACCTCGTCCCGACCCTCTCAACACCTCGTCCCGATCCTCTCAACACCTCGTCCCGACCCTTTCAACACCTCATCCCGGTGAGCACCCGATTTGCATTCAATTCATAGCTCGCCAGATATCAAATTTTAGCACTCGAAATGTCGCCGAATTGTTAAGTCCCACCAACTTACTAGGATTATTTGGACCCAACGGTTTCGACCCTTTGGAGGCCGATACTATCACCAAAAATTTGACCGGAGAAGGGGGAGCCCTACGCTTGTCTCCTGAGGGGGCAGCGAAGAATTTACATGGTGCAGGTGTGCTCCCTACCGAGTGCTGTTCTCGTTGAGCTATGTTTCACTTTTCATCACCGCTCGGGTAGTTTGATTGCATTATCATCCTCGGGTAGTTTGGTTGCATCATCATCCTCGGGTAGTTTGGTGTCATCATCATCCTCGAGTAGTTTGGTTGCATCATCATCCTCGAGTAGTTTGGTTGCATCATCATCCTCGGGTAGTTTGGTTGCATCATCATCCTCGAGTAGTTTGGTTGCATCATCATCCTCGGGTAGTTTGGTTGCATCATCATCCTCGAGTAGTTTGGTTGCATCATCATCCTCGAGTAGTTTGGTTGCATCATCATCCTCGAGTAGTTTGGTTGCATCATCACCCTTGGGTAGTTTGGTTGCATTGTCATCCTTGGGTAGTTTGGTTGCATCATCATCATCCTCGTAGTTTGGTTGCGTCATCACCGCTCGGTTAGTTTGGTTGCATTATCCTCGAGTAGTTTGCTTGCATCATTATCCTCGGGTTGTTTGGTTGCATCACTATCCTTGGGTAGTTTGATTGCATCATCATCCTTGGGTAGTTTGGTTGCATCATCATCCTCAGGACAGGAGTTCTGATTTTATAAAACGCAATGTTCCGCCGAACTCACGGGTTAATCCATTTGCTAATGAGAAACTTCTTTTGTCATTGTACAATATTGTCGTGCAACCGCCGAAATTAATATCTGGCGGTCGCGGATTGCTGATCACGAAGGCTTTAACTCCGAGGCGGAAACTAAATGGCAGATTCCAAAATCTAAAACACCTAAGCGTGCAGAATGGAGGGAAGCGGCGAAAGTCCCCGCAGCCTTATCTATTGAAATCAACCACCCGGTAAACTGCGTTCAGATATTTGTACAATAAAATAATACAAGGGTTTATTGTGAAAAGCAAGGACAGGAAAAGCACGATAATAACTCTAATAAGAAGCCTAAATTGGGATCCCACACACAACAGATATCAGAAACAAAACGAGGGATGAAATACGAAAGAAACACGTCTGTTGTGTAAAATGTATACGTGGAGCTCGGGCTTATCTGTTTTGACGTTGGCTTTGGCTGCTGTCCAACACGCGGCTCCTTTCGTCCCACGGCACGCCTCACTCCAAGTTCCAGAGCACCAAGCACCAAGCACCGATCACCATGAGGTCCCACAGCAGGCTATCGCGAATCCCCCCAGCAAAAAGGAGCGAGCTCCAACCACCTCGACGGCGATCTTCCACACGACAGCCAACTCAACCAGGGCAAGGACTCTGCTCACCAGCCAACTCAGGATCGCACCAGGACTCTCTCGAGCTGTGAACTGCGAACCGTGAACTCAAAAACCTTCTCACTGCCAGGAATGTCACTCAACTGCCAGTCCTACTCCATCTGCTGAACTACTCAACTCGACTCAGGAATGGAACTCGACTCTCTTGGTCCTCCTGCTCAACTGTGCAAATGGCGTTCGGCAACTAACTGCTCAAAATGGTGTCCGGCCCCAGTTAATATACCCGGCCGATGAAGTCAGCATTGGCGCACTGTCCTGCCAATCAGAGCCTCCACCGACTTGCCGGCTCGTCCAGGGGCACGCCCACTGTGCCACTGCCACTCCGGTCCCCGACTCCGTGGTCACAGCACGTGCTATGCGAGGTGGATAGGCCTCGTGGAGGTGCAAATGGTGGCGGCCGTGTGGCAGTGTTCTGGCCTGATTTCTTCCTAAGTCATGGCAGGGGGAAAGGGCGTCATTAGTTTTGTACTAAGGGAATCCTAACCAATGTCTATGTGGTCTGTAGTGCCATAATGGACAAAGGTTTGACTACCAGGTGAGACATACAAGGGCTCTACTCATTAACCCCAACACTACCTAACACACGAATCTCATGGTAGATTCACAATTATACACCTTAACCGACAAAACGCCTAAACATGACTTATTACAGGTAGATTCTCTATCGCGACAGTCAAAGCATGTTACCTACTCAGATCTACTCTGCTCTACATATATCACTACCCAAATTCGTAACAATCTATATTATAATAGCCGTAGATGATTCTGTCTGTCTGTCTGTCTATCTGTTGGGTGTCTGTCCGGGGTGTGGCTTACTCGGTTTGCAGAGTAGCTCCACCCATAGCTCCACCCATTCTGGGAGTGGCTATAAACAAATATCCACCATTTTATTAACTCGCATAGCTTTGAGTCCTGTTTTGTAGGCCCGTGGTGTCTTGCTCTCCCCCAGTTTTATTTCAAATCAAATTCGATAAATCATTTCATTTTTCACAGTCGCTAACATAGTTTTAGACTCGGTTGAAAAAAAACGGGAAGAAAATCCGATGAAAGTTGCCGTTTATAGAACGAAATGAATTCTCAAAGGCCTGTAACTTCAAGGCCATTGAGTCTCTCTCACGCCTTTATCTCCAATCTAACTCACCATATGATTTCATTTTCACTCACCATTTTTACTTTTAGACTCGGTGTCAGCAATAATTGAGAACAATCCACACACGCGGGAAAATGCAGAGATATATTTTTTTAAATCGCGTCATGGTGTATCATACACCGCCCAACATGACACCGCCGGCAATGTGTCGATATATATTAAAAATTCGCTTTTGCTTTTCCGTTATGATATATTACTATTTCGTTTGATGATAGTCGTCACAAAAACGTCAACAATGATGCCGACATATATTTCTTCGTTTTTATTTCATTCAACATATTAGCCGGAAGTAAAATATGTTTCAGGAAATTACCGAGAGATATTTCTTCGTTTTTTTTATTAGTTATGTGCGCATACACTTTAAATAGGTTTATTTGAAATCTTTAATTTTCCACAAACATTCCACACACGCGGGAAAATGCAGAGATATATTTTTTAAAATCGCGTCATGGTGTATCATACACCGCCCAACATGACACCGACGGCAATGTGTCGATATCTATTTTAAATTCGATATATCATTTCATTTTTCACAGTCGCTAACATAGTTTTAGACTCGGTTGAAAAAAAACGAGAAGAAAATCCGATGAAAGTTGTCGTTTATAGAACGAAATGAATTCTCAAATGCCTGTAACTTCAAGGCCATTGAGTCTCTCTCACGCCTTTATCTCCAATCTAACTCACCATATGATTTCATTTTTATCGATGGTTTTAGAGTCGGTGTCAGCAATAATTGAGAACATTCCACAGACGCGGGAAAATGCAGATATATTTTTTAAAATCGCGTCATGGTGTATCATACACCGCCTAACATGACACCGACGGCAACGTGTCGATACATATTAAAAATTCGATATATCATTTCATTTTTCACAGTCGCTAACATAGTTTTCGACTCGGTTGAAAAAAAACGGGAAGGAAATCCAATGAAAGTTGCCGTTTATAGAACGAAATGAATTCTCAAACGCCTGTAACTTCAACTTCAAGGCCATTGAGTCTCTCTCACGCCTTTATCTCCAATCTAACTCACCATATGATTTCATTTTTATCGATGGTTTTGGACTCGGTGTCAGCAATAATTGAGAACATTCCACACACGCGGGAAAATGCAGAGATATATTTTTAAAAATCGCGTCATGGTGTATCATACACCGCCCAACATGACACCGACGGCAACGTGTCGATATATATTAAAAATTCGCTTTTGCTTTTCCGTTAAGATATATTACTTTTTCGTTTGATGACAGTCGTCACAAAAACGTCAACAATGATGCCGAC
Organism: Myxine glutinosa; assembly: GCF_964187855.1. Classification (NCBI taxonomy): domain Eukaryota; kingdom Metazoa; phylum Chordata; class Myxini; order Myxiniformes; family Myxinidae; genus Myxine; species Myxine glutinosa. The sequence goes on along the minus strand of NC_136261.1, from coordinate 403,030,652 downwards.
ATATATTTCTTCGTTTTTATTTAATTCAACATTATTAGCCGGAAGTAAAATGTGTTTCAGGAAATTACCGAGAGATATTTCTTCGTTTTTTAAAATTAGTTATGTGCGAATACACTTTAAATAGGTTTATTTGAAATCTTTAATTTTCCACAATATAATTTACTTGCCATTTATCATTTGATGATTACGAGACAAATTCCTCTTGAGGATCGTGACAATTCATGCGCTGCGTGGAAACTTCTATTTCCAAAATGAATGAGACGATCGATGAAGAACGCAGACTTGAACAGGATGCAGCAAGAAAACGAATGAGACGGGCGAACGAGTCCATCGACGAACGTCAATGCAAACTTGCGGGGTCACCCGTGGGAATCCCACGGGCATGGATGTGTGTGACATTTCGACATATTGAGTTAGATGCTGCACATTCATTTTTACAAAATGGTTACTGGCAAGTCATCAGATCCAGAAATGGTGTAAAAACCACCGTTTAGAGGCCATTTTTCCCCGCAAAGCGGGGGTTGGCCTTTTCGGGGACCGTGGTAGTTGTTGTTTTTTTGTCCCCTTTTTGAAGCAATGTTTTACGGCCGGATGCCCTTCCTGACGCCAACCCTTTTTGCCGCCTTCAACGACAAACAGGGAATTACCAGTGAACTGGTACTCAATTAGCCGACCTCGGAAGGATGACAGGCTGAGTCAACCCCCCTGGCATTAATTCGGCGATCGACCGAGATTCGAACCCAGGATCCTAAGCCGGCACCCTAGCCGCTAGCCCAACACCAGAAATGGTGTCATGAACACAATTTATTTACGCACAAGCACAAAAGCAAGACGGGCCGATTTCCGATTCCGACGGGCCGACGGGCGAGACGGGCCGATTTCCGATTCCGACGGGCCGATTTGGAGCAAGAAAAAGAACGAGACGGGAGAAAAAGGAGAGAAACGAGACGGGGAAAGCCGATTGGAGAGGAGTGTGAGGCACGATTGGAGAGGAGTGTGAGGCGTGATTGGAGAGGAGTGTGAGGCACGATTGGAGAGGAGTGTGAGGCACGATTGGAGAGGAGTGATTGGAGGGGAGTGTGAGGCACGATTGGAGAGGAGTGTGAGGCACGATTGGAGAGGAGTGTGAGGCGCGATTGGAGAGGAGTGTGAGGCGCGATTGGAGAGGAGTGTGAGGCGCGATTGGAGAGGCGTGTGAAGGATTGGAGAGGAGAGGAGTGTGAGGGATTGGAGAGGTGAGGGATTGGAAAGGAGAGGGATGTGAGGGTTTGGAGAGGAGAGGAGTGCTAGGTGGAGAGAGGAGAGTGTCAGGTGGAGACAGGAGAGTGTCAGGTGGAGACAGGAGAGTGTCAGGTGGAGAGGAGTGAGGGGTCACATATTATGTGAAATAAATAAATTGTGTTCATCACACCATTTCTGGATCTGATGACTTGCCAGTAACCATTTTGTAAAAATGAATGTGCAGCATATAACTCAATATGTCGAAATGTCACACACATCCATGCCCGTGGGATTCCCACGGGTGACCCCGCTAGTATATTATAATGTGCATTTGATAAACAATATCGATATGTATTGACAATAGCAATTATAGAATTTTAATGTCATTATTGTTGCATTTGTATACATTCAATGAGTTATTCATTATTCTGCTTAACCTGCTTTTTTACCAATACTAACTTCACCCCTTAATTTTATAATAGTCTCGTCCAGTTAAACATCATATTAGTCGCTGGAGGCATAAAAACCCGATGTTGAACATGTCTTCAACCATTTCTTGGTCAGGCATTCGTCGATCTTGTTCAAATTTTGCACACAGATAATGAATAATGGCTTACATGTCATTTTATATTGATATCAGGTCCAAGATGGCCGACTGATGGCCATTTTGTTACTTAATCGTGTCCCCGACCATTTCTCGGACATGCATGGCCCATTTTTGTTCAAACTTGGCACAAGTACAATACATGTTGGCAGAAACATGAACCTCAGTGTATTTTGCTATCTGATCAAAGATGGCCGACTGGTAGACTAGCGGCCATTTTAATTGTAAAAAATACCCGATATTGACCACGTCCTCAACCATTTCTCAGACATCCCATTTACCAATCTTGTTCAAACTTGGCACACTTATAAAGAATGATGGCTTACATATACATGTCATTGCTTTTCGAAATCAGATCCAAGACAGCCAACTGGTGGCCATTTTGTTACTTCAACTTATCATCAATCATTTCGCGGACATGTATGGACCGATTTTGTTCAAACCTGGCACTTAGATAATACATTACAGTATACATATGCAGAATATTTTGGTTTGTAATTCGATCAAAGATGGCTGAATGGTAGACAGGCAGCCATTTTCGTTGTAAAAACCATGGGGACTATGACATTTTATGTCTTTTTCTTCTTGTTCTGAAATTAATTATCTGGCCAGTTATGAATTGCCAGTAATCACAACACAAACAAAAGAATGTATTTGAAATCATCTGATATTCTGTCAATTCCTTCATGTCCAAACATTCCCAATATTGAATCGAGTGTCAATTAAAAGTATTTTTGGTATAATGTTGACAAGACTTTATAATTGTTTGAGGGTACCCTGAAGTTGTGCTTGCATGCATTTCATTTGATTCCATCAATGGAATGGATTGATGTGATGATGAGTGAGAATGAGTGAGATAGAAATAATGAGTGAGAGAGACAGATGCAAATTCTATATGCAAATTATGTGTATTATATAGCACCAACCGATGGTGGTGGGAGAGGGTATCACAAGTCAGCTGTGGAGATAACCTGCAATTTTGCAGTGGACATGTGACATAGTTAAAGACAGTGCTTTACTGACCCATACTAAAGGGCTTGGGTATTACGCACTGGGAGCACATTTATCTCACAATATTAATAAAAACATGAAAATTGAGAATTTTAGAAATTGCACCGAAGTTGTTGACCTTTGGCCTAAGTTGACCTTAAAAATACTGGATAGTTGAATTCAGTGACCAGATATGCAAATCCTGTTCAGATTTCAAATTGATCGGATAAAAATTGAGGATTTTATAAATCTGGCCTATGCTGACCTTTTGGCCTATGTTGACCTCAAATAGTTGGGGTTGAATTCAGTGACCAGATATGCAAATCCTCTTAAAATATCAAGTTAATTGGATGAAAATTGAGGATTATAGAAATTTGGCCTATGTTGACCGTTTGGCCTATGTTGATCTCAAAAATAGTTGGTGGTTGAATTCAGTTCGCTGATATGAAAATCCCATTCAAATTCCAAGTCAATTGGATGAAAATTGAGGATTTTATAAATCTGAAATTGTTGTTGACCTTTGGCCTATGTTGACCTTTTTGCCTATTCTGATCTCAAAAATAGTTTGTGGTTGAATTCAGTTAGCTGATACATAAATCGTATTCAAATTTCAAGTCAATCGGATGAAAATTGAGAATTTTAGAAATCAGGCCTATGTTGACCTTTTGGCCTATTTTGACTTTTTGGCCTTTGTTGTCCCCCGTCGCACCGCGGAGCGAAAGGGGGACTATGGTTTTCCCCTTCGTCCGTGTGTCCGTCCGTGCGTGCAGGCGTACATGCGTGCGTGCGTAAGCGAAGGAACGCATTCAAATTTGGTGTGTGGGTGCAACCCACGTCAAAATCCAATATGGCCGCCGCCATGTATGTCTGAACCTTGTGAGTGGAATATCTTGAAAAATAAGTGAAGTATCAACTTCTAATCTGGTGTGTGGGTGTATCTAGGCATAACCTTGTGAGCGAAATATCTTGAAAAATAAGCAAAGTACCAACTTCTAATCTGGTGTGTGGGTGTATCTCGGCATAAGGAAGAACCCTATTGAAAATTGGGTCGCCACATAAAAATCCAAGATGGCCGCCGCCATGTATGTCTGAACCTTGTGAGCAGAATATCTTGAAAAATAAGCGAAGTACCAACTTATAATCTGGTGTGTGGGTGTATCTACGCATAAGGAAGAAAGCTATTGAAAATTGCGTCGCCACGTCAAAATCCAAGATGGCCACCACCATATATATGTCTGAACATTGTGAGCGAAATATCTTGAAAAATACACGAAGTACCAACTTCTAATCTGGTGTGTCGGTGTATCTAGGCATCAGGAAGAACCCTATTGAAAATTAGGTCGCCAGGTCAAAATCCAAGATGGCTCACAGACTTGGTCACACACCTGACCACCGAACACCTTTGCACACACTCGTCGTTCGCACACCTCACCAACACACCTCTTCGCGCCCCCTCCCCGGTCACCTCCTCTGTGACAATCACAGGTGTGCTCTCACTCGCACACCCAACCACGTGCCTCACGACCAACTCAAGTGTGCATTCCCACACATGCTCTACCATTCCAGGTGTGCATCCTTCCATTCCAGGTGTACATCCTTGCTCACCTGTCACAACCAACTCACGCTCCGTGTCACTCTCACTACTCTCACCTCCATTCTTGACAACGCACTCACCCTTACTCTTGACAGCACACTCTTTCCTCATGCACCCGTCCATTACACACCTTTCTCGCGCATCCTCTTGCGCACACTCTTTCGTTACTTCCTCCATAACACTTACCACACCGCGCTTTCATGTGCTCCCTCGCACACGCGCTACGACCGACTCACTCTCGACAGCACACTCACTGGTCGGCGCGCACTTTTTCCTCACACACCCCATGGTCGGACATTCTCGCACACCTCTTTTTTCGCACACCAGACCTGTCGCACACTTCACCAACGGCCTTTCATGAACACCCGGATCCAAACCAATCCCCAAGCCGACTGAAGCTTTCCTCACATCATGTACATTTCCGATTATATCGCCACTCACCTTGGCACCTCGTCTCCGCACCTCTTTTGCCACCTGCAAACTCTTTATTTGGTTAGTGAGCAGCACATCACGATTCGAGCACAGACCTTGTACCAATTCCATTACTTCCTCCTTTATCTCCCTCTTAGTTTCCCTCCGTCTCTTCTTAATTTCACTCACCCCCTCTTCCACCTCCTCTAATTTTTCCTTTACCTCCTTCATCTCCCGGTGCGCCCCCTCTATCTCTTCCTCTAACGCCACCTTAACCGTTTCTATGTGCGTCCTCACCTCTCGGTCCTTCGTCTCCATTACTTCTGTCACCTCCTCCAACTTCTTCGTCAACCCCTCATGTACCATCTGACATTCCTTTTGTGTTGCTATTAATTCGTTTTTAATGTCCTTTTGTGTCGCTTTTAAACCCCCGATGATTGCAGTGTTCTTTTCCACTTGGTCCGCTAGTTCCCTTTGTCCGACTGTCAGCTGTTCTACTCCCTTCGTCAGACCCTCTATTCCCCCCTGTAACCTAGCCGTATTATTCCTCACCTCTTTCTCCATACGCTTCTCACCTCGCTTTACGTCCTCGCGTAGCCCCGAAACCTCCTCACTTACACCTCGTCGTATCCCCTCTTTCATCTCCTCCATCTCTTTTGTAGATGCCACCCTCATCTGTCCCAATTCATCCCTCTGAGCATCCAGTTTACATTCTAACCCGATTTGCACCTCCTCTATCTGGTTCCCCATTCGTTTGATTTCCCTGGCAGATTGTTCCCCTATTTCCCGCAATTTGTCCTCCATCCTATTTTCTAACCCCATTAACCCATTTTTCACCTCTTTTATCCCGTTGTCTAACCCCTCAAAATTATTGTCTAACTTCCCAAATTTCTTGTCTAACCCCTCAAAATTATTGTTTAACTTCCCAAATTTCTTGTCTAACCCCTCACCGGTACCCCTCGCTTCGTCCCTCATTGCCCCCATTTGGCCCTCTAATCGCTCACTATCAGCCCTCAATCCCACAATTTGGTTTCCCAATTGCTGACTATTAGCCCTCATCTCGTCCTTCATTTCTTCACCCGACTTAACCATAAAGGCCTTTATTTGTTCCATAAATAGGCCCCAATCCATCGGCGGCGCTGCTACGGTCACGGGCGTGGCTAAATTTGGCGCCACAATATCCATGTGCGCGAGGCCGCCATTTTGTGCACCTGATACACCCTCAACCACCTCATTGCTCTCCTCCTCCCTTGCTTCCCCTAAGTCCTGGGTTACCCTTAACCCGTCTATCTCCCCCACCGACATCCGATCGCCTTGATTGTCCATGGCGCGATCTCAAAATTCGGGTTTTATAAAACAAAATTTCGGCAGCTCGTAATTTTGACCAAATATTTTTTTCCTACACGTTTTAAAAATTTGGTTCGGGCCTCATATCTCACTCCTCGACACCAATTGTTATGGACGCGGTTTAGATGTTACTTTGGGCCGAGCGGATGGTCCACCGCGACCGTTACAGGATCCCCAATTGGCCCGACTCCCCCAACGTTGACCAGATCGCACCACAGATATTCAATCGGGAAACCTCTAAAGCGACCGAAAGAGAAGGAAGAGAGAAGAAGACAGAGTACGGAGGAATAACAGGATTTATTGTGTATTTTCACAAGCCAGAGCAACGAGAGCAATCGGTTATATTCAGCGAATGGAAGGAGCGATCAAAATTATTTACAAGCAATGGATGGAACTGGAAGAAGCAGTCACACAGTGCATCGTTAGCTTATACTAGTCTATTTACTTAACCCCAGGACAACGATTAGGACAGACGACGTTCACACTTACACGGGGGATATTGCAGGCAGGTATGGCTTGAGGATGGATGGTTGTTTTTGGGAGGCAATGGAGGGTCCAGCGTCGATTGCTGCCTGGCGCATCCTTTTCATGGCCTGCGGCCCCTTAGCTGCCCCCTTAGCTGCAGCGCAGCTGGTCGCACGATGGCTCGCACACACCTGCTCGTTCAGGCGTCTTCCTTCTCCCCAGCAACAACGAGGGACAGCAAGCAAGAGGACGGGGTCAAAGCAAGAGCTTGGAGGACGCAAGAGCAAGAGGAGCAAGAGGAGCAAGAGGAGCAAGAGCAAGCCAGAGCAAGAGAGTGGAGTGCGTCCCGCGGCGACTTATATTGGTTTCCTCACCGAACCTTCGCGCACTTTCCCGGGGGTTCCCGCTCCGCCCTCTCTTAGCCAAACCCCTTGTTCTGGGTTGGATGAGCGGGGCCGCCTTACTCCTCCCCCCTATGACGAGGGGGGCGACCCATCTTCTCTAGCCACTCCCCTTGTTCGTAATGGCCGCAAATGTCGAAAACCGGTCAGCAGCTGCAGGTAAGGCGCCGTCACTTTGCACAGCAGTTCAGTACTGCAATAAACGGTTGATGTCAAAGCTCAAGTGGGCGAATCCCTGGCACTTGAGCTGCCATGGATCATCGGAGGGGCCTACGCTTTATTTCGTTTGATGCAATGCAGAGTCAATCTAGTGGGAAACACATATTTAGCCTACATGGAATAAGGAAATACACTATTTAAAAGATATATCGTGGCCTGCGTGTAAGTTTCATGGAATTAACTAGGAGGATGGCTGTGACCATTATTTACATTACGAGGATGTTACCATACTTTTGTAACGTTCACATTGTAACGTTTCCACATTCGTTACACTGCACCCTCCTTTCTTCAGGCCCATCCTCGGGCCTACTAAACTTTAACTTAGTGTGACACGTAGGTGTAATTCCCTCTACAATTAACCTGACCCTGAGTGTGACAATCTTAAAACACAAATAAGTATGTCCCCCTATTGCATTGCACCCTGTCTAACAGACTCAAGCCCACAGCTAACCGAATTATGGAATTATTCTCAAACTATACATTTACGGTGGGGAGCATTATTTACAATGACGTGATTTCTTATTTACAACGCAACCCAGGACCTGTGTTTTTTTTTTTGTTTGTTTCTTTTTAGGGAACAAGAAAAAGAAATTCCTGTTGGGAGGGAGGAGACAGCACGCATTGCATCGATGCACCAGTACCAATACCACCAAAGCACCCAAAAGCACCAAAAGCACCAAAAGCACCACAAAGCACCACAAAGCACCAAAAGCACCACTCGGTGCGCAGTCACCATGGTTCATAATAAACACAACAAAACAACTGGTGGTGGTCTTCTCTTTCTCTGCTGGGCCGATGTTCTTCCCGACGTCTTCTGGCTTCATGCGGCCTAGTTGGAAATAATAAAAAGCACAACTTGTGTCCATTTTTATTTAGGGCCTCAGGGGCCAACTAAGGGTGGTCCACCTGTTTGGCATAGGTGCCACCTTACCGAGGTCCGCAAGCAAGATTCCCTGGCCACTATGGCCGGTCTCCAACAGAGGTGCCCTGCCCCAGAACCTGGGGTCCATCAAGTGGTACGTGGCCGCAGAACAGCGGTCCATAAAGTGGTACATCAACGCAATGCATGCTGGTTCTGGGAATCTCGGGCGCACAATGGCCACCTCACGCACGCTCCCCTCGACACCCAATGGCGCACAGGTCATGTGGGAGACAAAAGAAAGACAATTGAGCGAGGGGTAAGGTCACAAGGGTACACGTCAAAAAGGCAATGCAAGGCGAAATGCGTACGGAGGGCGAAGTGAGAAAGCTCGTCCATACCGTATGTCACCCCCCTGTCACCTACCCTACCCTTGCCCTTGCCCTTACCCCATATGTACAAAATCTACACATTACCAATTCGTCACTACTGTCACGTCTTCCCCATATTTCCCCTGTACCAAATTCGTCACCACAATCCCTCTACTTCAAAATTTGCCATCACCAATTCATCATCAATCCTCATAAGGAGGGAGAGATGGAATTACGCACAATGTCACACCCACGTCATGATGCGTCTCACAATCCAAACATTTGCATCATAAAAAATAATCAAAACGTGGCATGGTGTGGAGTACCTGTCACCTCAGGTGAGTGGATGCAGATGGTGCAAGGAGATCCTTCATCCTAACTATCCTCTAAATGACTTTAACACACTTTACACTACCCTGGGTCTTTCCCTGCCAATCCATTGGCCAACTTACACTGTGGGTTCTAATAACCAATTCCCATTGGCCAAACTGTGGTGCTTCTCAATTTGGGGTCTCACTCCCCCGATTCATCTCCCGGTGCCCTCGCACAATTTCTGGGCTGCGACGTCTAGCTCTCCCAACAGGTCTACCCACCTGCACACCTCCACCACTGTAGTTGCCACCCGAGCTTACCTAGCTCCTCACCCTAACCTATCTAACTGGGGCAGGCCCCTCCTGGCTCTGTCACCCCACTTGGTGCCCTCTGGCACTGGGCTACCCGGGTCCGTCCTCCGGATCCTCGGGCCCCATCCACAACAACTACTACCGGCTCCCAGAGCCCACCTGCGGCCTCACCTGGCCGACATCCTTACAGTGGTGGAGTGCCCAAACCAACTACACACACTAACAGGCTACACGCCCAGCCATTTCCACAACACTAATGCACCCATCCACATACCATTCTGCATCCGCACCACAGATGCCAATATCCAACCACAATTTACCTGTACCCTCTACCTAACACTTACACTACCCGCCCCGGGTATCCGTGATGGGGGTCCACTCTTCCCCCATTCACACCTTCGCACCATCCACTCCACTCCACAATTTCTATCATTCTCACTCCACGACCATCCATTCCAATACTCCAGATATTCCACACTACCATTTATTCCACACAGCCACATACACCTGTTGTTGCACACCTGTGCCCTCACACCTGGTGCCACCTGCACCCTCATTTCTTCCTGGACCATTTGGTCAACACAACACGCAATCACCACCACTCCCTCATACACTGCTCCACACACCTGTTCAGTTGCACACCTGTGCAATCACACCTGTTCCATTCTCACCTGTTCAATCCTCACACACACGGCATCATCTCAGCTAACTACTCCCCTCTGAAACTTGCGCTTCCCAGTCGTCCCTTTAAACTATTGCGCTCCCACGTCATTATAATCCACACTAATCTACCTGCGTCCCCACTACAGGTATCAGTCACTAACTAAACTTAACGTTACCTAATGTCATCTTCGCTAGATCCCTACAATTATCCAAGCCCTCCCTGGCTCGGTTGTCATAGCCACCCCATAAACTATTGCGCATTTGCCCCCATCTGTGAGGGATGGTGGATTTGCCATCCCTCCACATCGGGGGTCTCTCACTATCAATTTTGTTCGTCCAGATTCCAACCAATTCAAAAATTTTCCATTTACTGCCAATTCTACTCACTTTTCTAAATTTCGTTTTAAATCACTATCACTATCCCGATCACCATCATCACAGTCCGCTATATCCTAGCCTCGGTGCGTCATGACATCATTAAACTCGGCTTCGTAAAGCCGAGCAATGAATTTGGGTGGTTTGGTTGCCTGCAGGTTGAATCCGTCCGGCTTTCGGTTCAAGGGAGGTGGTTTGGTTGGACCGAGGCTCCACGCACCATCTCGGCGCGGCACCTTGCGGTCCCGGGCCCGATGGCTCAATCTCCCCCGGTCGGAACCCCGTCCCCACGAGGGGGCACCGTTCCGCCTCCTCCCACTCGCCCTTGAACCGGACCGGTCGCCTCGCCCGACAAAGCCCGGACTCGACCGTGCGGGGCGGGGCCAAGCCCGAATCGGCAACGACGCTTCGAAGAGAAGCGACGCAGCATCGACCCGCGCCGGGCCTCGCACCCAACAAAGCACCCCTCGCACTGAGTGCTCGCATCGGCTATCCTTCGCTCTAACCACTAACCCGGTTACCATCGATGCTTTACTTGCATGCTTACAAGCATACGCTACCCCTTTCACACTCACAAAACCTGGCGTTCCAACGCCGTCCGTACATTCCACCAACGCTCTCCCTGTTACACACCACACCTCTCGCGCACACTTTGGTCCACACCTCTCCTCCGTTACGTCCTCCGTAACACTCACCATGGGCATGCACTCTTGCATCCACCCACTAACGCGCTCACATGGGCTCTCCCACACCCGCGCCATGACCAACTCAGGTGTGCTTCCTCGCACACGTTCCACCACCACCTTACTCTCCATGTCACACTTCGTACACCCCGACGTGCATTCTCGCTCGCACTCGGTTTCACACTCGCGCTCCGATGTGCCCTCTCGCACCTGCGCCATCACCAACTCACTATTCGTGTCACTCTCCGCACACCCCGACGTGCATTCTCGCTCGCACTCGGTTTCACACTCGCGCTCCGATGTGCCCTCTCGCACCTGCGCCATCACCAACTCACTATTCGTGTCACTCTCTGTACACCCCGACGTGCATTCTCGCTCGCACTCGGTTTCACACTCGCGCTCCGATGTGCCCTCTCGCACCTGCGCCATCACCAACTCACTATTCGTGTCACTCTCCGTACACCCCGACGTGCATTCTCGCTTGCACTCGGTTTCACACTCGCGCTCCGATGTGCCCTCTCGCACCTGCGCCATCACCAACTCACTATTCGTGTCACACTCCGTACACCCCGACGTGCATTCTCGCTCGCACTCGGTTTCACTCCCACACTTTATAGCACACCCACTCGCCGACGCACACTTTTTTCTCCCACGCGTGCCATTTCCACTCACACGGGACCCTTCACCAACACCCTGGTGCCATATCGATCCCAATCGCGCGACAATTCTTTTGTCGCCAAACATCCTCTTACAAAATCTCCCCGCACAATACACAACAGCACGACTCACCTGGGGGATCCTTTTCTCCACGCGAACCTGCAAACTTCCATTCGGGTTAAGCACAGCATCGTGATGTGAGCAGGGACTTTGTACATAATCCATTTCTCCCTGCAATTCCCGGGCTACCTCCGTCATCTCTTCAATTTTAATTCCCAGCACTGCTTTTTCTTTATTAACCTCGGCAACCGCTGGCTTTAATAAAACACCCTCCTCTACCTCAGCGGTCGCCGGCTTTTCCAAACCCCGTGTCGCGATTTCTACCCCCGTCATTGTACCCGCGCTTTCCTCCGCTTCACTCAACCGGCGCTTCTCGACCCGCGTTACTTCCTTGTGCACCCCTGGGACCCTTTCGCCCAACTTGCGGTCTCTGTCCCTCTGCTCCCTTGCCTCTCTATCGGCCCTCATTCCATTCGTTGTTGCTTCAATTTGGTTCCCCATTACCCCCATTTGGTTTTCCAATCGTTCCATATTCCTGGCTCTTTTTTTGTTGTCGCACTTCGACTGTGCCATTTATTCGCTAAACCGTGCCATGAACTGCTGCATGTTAAAGCCCGCTGATACAGCGGGCTCGGCTACCGCGCGCTCGTGCGAGGCGCCTCTTTGCGCGCCTGAAACCTCGTGCGCGAGAGCGCCATTTTGTGCGTCTGAAACCTCCGCAACGACATTGCCATTTTTCTCCTCCTCCCTTTCCTCCACATACATTTCCCCGAGGTCCTGGGTCGATTCCACCCTGTCTATCTCTCCCACCGACATCCGATCGCCTTGATTGTCCATGGCGCGATCTCAAAATTCGGGTTTTGCTTTATAAAACAAAATAAATTTCAGCAGCTTGTAATTTTGAGCGCGTTAAGCGTGCTTCGGGTCCGATTTCGGGTCCGATCTCCCTCCTCGACACCAATTGTTACTCTAATAGTACAATTGGTGTTCCAAAATTTGGGCCTAACAAATTTAGTCCCAGGTCCGAATCCAACTCCTCGACACCAATTGTTACTCTAATAGTACAATTGGTGTTCCAAAATTTGGGCCTAACAAATTTAGTCCCAGGTCCGAATCCCACTCCTGACACCAATTGTTACAGACGCGGTTTTAGATGTTATATTGACCGAGCGGTGGTGTATTTAACCACGTCCGAACAGTTACTCCCCGATTAGAACCCGATTCCACCCGACGTTGACCAGATCGCCCCACAGATATTCAATCGGGAAACCTCTAAAGCGACCGAAAGAGAATGAAAAAGAAGAAGAAGAAGAATACGGAGGAAGAACAGATTTATTATACACACACAAGCAATGGATGGAAGAAGCAGTAACACAGCGAATCGTTAACTTACACTATTCATTTTTACTTAACCCAAAGACAACGAGCAGGACAGGACGTTCACACTTACACAGGGGATATTGCAGGCAGGTAGGGCTTGAGGTGGATTGCTTGAGAGGGAGGCAAAGTCGGGAGGCAGCAGCTCGCGATTCCTCGCGGTTTTGGCGGGAAAACCCTCCGTCGCGTATCCGCTGCGGTAGACGTCACGCGCTGGTTCGGCACACCTGCTCCTCTTCTTGTGGTGGAGCCGTCTCCCTCCTTTCAGCGCGTCTCTCCAAAGCTGGTTTCCTTGCCGAGTACCTCTCCTCTTTGGCTTGGAGCGTTTCGCATCTCACCGCTCCTCTTGGTGCAGCCTCTTTGCTCATCTCCCAGGTCATCTCCCAAGGCCTCTCTTAAAGCAGTCCCTTACAGTCGCTTTTATCACCTCGGGCGAAATCAAGCCGCCGGCTCCGAGGGCACGCCTACCGGGTCGCTCACGGCGGTGCTGATTGGCTGTTAGGGCTGGTTCACTCCTTCCCTCTTATGACGAGGTGGAGACACGCCTTTCTTCTCCGACTCAAAGCACATGGGCAATGGCGGCCTGCGGGATTGAAAACAACTCCCCTTTTGAAAGGAACTTTGGAGAGCGGAGATGTTTGGGGAAATTGGAAGGGCCTACGCTTATTTTGTTTGATACAATGCAAAGTCAATCTAGTGGGAAACACATATTTAGCCTACATGGAATAAGGAAATACACTATTTAAAAGATATATCGTGACCTGCGTGTAAGTTTCATGGAATTAACTAGGACGACGGCTGCGACCATTATTTACTTTAACAGGGTGTTACCATACTTTTGTAACGTTCACATTGTAACGTTTCCACATTCGTTACAATATATATATATATATATATATATATATATATATATATATATATATATATATATATATACACACATACATATATATAGTCAGACTCAGAGGAAGTGAAGGAAACAGATAAGACACCCTGTTTCTCGGTCAGCAGGAAACTATTTCCCTACCCACTCACTTTTAGACAGGGCTGAGAGAAAGTGCATCAACAGAAGATAGGAAATGCATTAACAGGAGATGAGCCAAGAGAAAATGTAATGAGAGTTCCTTTTGCCAAGCCTAAGGGAAGGGTGGTTATCACAGTTTGCCCTTTGTTTTCTTACTCAAACCAGATGGCCCTTGCAGCTGCTCAGCAACAGCTTTGTGCTGCCCGGTTTTACTCTTCCCAGAATACTTTGTAGCAGTTGCCCAGTATTGGCCTTTAGTTGTATGTAAAACAGAAAATATGAAGCTTAAATGTGTGAAATCCCTGACACTGCCACATCCAAAACTAAAGTTGGAGTATCTTCTCTAAAAAGTCGATAAGGATACATATTCGAACCTGCCTGATCTGTTCATTGTCGAGGCAGGTATCTCTTTTCATTACTCCAGATCATGGCAAAAGCGAAAAATAGGACTGCGGGTCCTGACGCTCACCTGCATGAGGAGCAACAGTCACTCAAACCCCTCGCAGACCCAGACCCCCTTTTAGACATTGATTTGTTTTATATGCCTAGAGCACACTTTGGTACATCACAGGTGATCAAGGCTGTAGTCAAGTTTCGTCGAAATTGTGTTTAGTTTTGGAGAAGAGAGGGAATACCTATTTTCAAACCCCTCCCACAATCCTTCACCGAACCTCTTAAACACACACATACATTCATAAACACAACATAAACACACATAAACACACACAAACACACACACACAAACACATACACTCATAAACACAAATAAACACACACAAATAAACACACACAAATAAGCACACAAATAAGCACACAAATAAACACACACAATTAAACACACACACATAAACACACACTCACACACATAAACACACACTCACACATATAAACACACACTTGCACACATAAACACACACACACACATAAACACACACTCACACACATAAACACACACATAAACACAAACCCACACACATAAACACACACTCACACATATAAAGACACACTCGTACACATAAGCACACACTCGTACACATAAGCACACACTCGTACACATAAGCACACACTCGTACACATAAACACACACTCGTACACATAAACACACACTCGTACACATAAACACACTCGTACACATAAACACACACTCGTACACATAAACACACACTCGTACACATAAACACACACACACACACACACACACACACACACACACACATATAAACACACACACACACACACATAAACACACACACACACACACACACACACATAAACACACACACACACACATAAACACAAGAACACACACACACATAAACACACATACACTCACATACACACACACACACACATACACACAAACATATACACACACACACATATACACACACACACATACACACACATACACTCACACACACATACACTCACACACATACACTCACACACACATACACACTCACACACACATACACTCACACACATACACGCACGCACACACACACACACATACATACATACATACACACACATAAACACACACACATGCATACACTGTCTCTGCCATGACTGTGCTGCCCGGTGTGTGTCTATGCCCGCCTCTGTCGTGCCGATCTGCATCTGTGTTTGTCTCGGCCCATGTTGCAGGTCTGCTTTTCTCTGCCTGTGTTTGTCTCTGCTCACTGTGCAGGTCTGTGTTTTTCTCTGCCTGTGTTTTTCTCTGCCTGTGTTTTTCTCTGCCTGTGTTTGTCTCTGCTCACTGTGCAGGTCTGTGTTTTTCTCTGCCTGTGTTTTTCTCTGCCTGTGTTTGTCTCTGCTCACTGTGCAGGTCTGTGTCTGTCTCTGCCCATGGTTGTGTGTCTGTCTCTGCCCATTGTGCAGGTATGTGTCTGTCTCTGCTGCCCGCCAAGAGAACAACACTCAGCCTTCTATGCATACGTCTCCCATCCAAGCACAAACCGAGTTTCTGAAATGGCAGGATTATGCGAGTTGAACCTGAAAAGCCTAACTTCCAGCAAAGTGGAGACTCCTTGGTGCATGTGTGTGAGATAATTGCAGTAAGAGGAAAACAAAAACAGGTTTTATATGTACGTGTGTATTAAACAAGAGGATCAACTCTGACCCTGAACGCGACATGATGCTGATGTTGCATGCGTAAATTATGCCAACACTTCACCTTCAAAGTAGTGTTGTGGAATTTTAAAAAAGCCTTTGAATTGATTTGACAAGACTCAAGAGAATTAAATGTCCACATTTCATCTCAGAAGACAATTAAAGATTTAATGACACATGGTAATACTTGATTCACTTTCACCAAAGGTGTTTACAGAATACACTTCCATTTGAGTTACAGATATATGAATAAAACGAAATCACCACGCTACATTCTACACACATTCAGATGACAAAATGAACCAAGAACTACCCGAGGGTGCCGTGAAATGGCTTTTTTATAGTCAGAGATCAAAGAGAGGGGTCAGGTAAAGTTCAAGAAAGATAACAAGCATTGCGTGAGTCTCCAATCCTCGGGTCAGCTGTTTTCTTTCTTCATCAAATGTAAACAAAGCCTCCTGCTCTTTCTGATAGCGTGCATGGAGACATCGGTTAAAGAAGAAAAACAGGGTCGGAGAAAGTTCGAATATACATCATTCTTATAAGTTCTATGTATTAAATCTTTTTAATACATATGTGTATATAGGTATCATATGAAAAGTCGTATCATATAAAAATATACTATATATGCAATATCAGGCTAACAAAGGACTATATCTCTATTCTTTAATTGAGCTTACTTTGGTGCGTGGTTATAAAACGAGATAGGCATCACAGCTTGGGTTGAATGTCTGCCTCTAATGCGAGCCTATTGAATTGTTATATAGTTCATAGAATGCAGTTAACACCGATTAATATATATATTCATTAAGTTTATGTATTTTCAATGGCAAAGTCGAGGCTCAGGTAAATCTACTTGATTTACACAAATTACGTACACAAATTAATTTTCTTCTTCTCCACTAGGATAGCATCCATGTGCTGGTCAGGTCATTGAAGACAGATTTTTGGTCACAAATACAGGGAATTCGAGTTGGCGATGCAGCTTATGCCCTGTTTCAGCACAGGCGGCGGCAAAGGCAGGCTTGGTAAACCCTGTTTCACCATCGATGGATGTATGCCATTCTCTGGTCTGTCGCGGATGAGGCAAACAGAGATCAAACGATTGTCTGACAAAGTCAAACGCCCTCGATGAGTAGAATTGAAGAGTCACAGCAAACGCTCTCAGTTCCTCTGGATAAGCAAGATTACCTTTCTTGTTTTGATTAAGCAAGATTAAGCAACCCCAAAACATCACTAAACCTCCTCCATATTTTACTGGAGGGAAGGTGTTATAATGTTTGAAGGCTTCGTTTTGTCTTCTGTAAACAGAGATGATGTGCTTTATCAAAAATCTCTAATTTGGTCTCATCTGTCATCAGGGCATTCTCCCAGAAGGATATTGGCTTGTTCAGGGGTGTTTTGGAAAATTCCAGTTGGGTTTTCTCAGCAGTGGGTTCCTCCTGGGTCTCCTCCCATAGAACCCCCTTCCATTGAGTCGGAGGACTGATGGTGCAAGTTGAAACTGTCGTACCAGTTGATCGAGGTGCTTTCTCCACCATTTGAGCAATCATTTGCTGCAATCTTCGATCAAGTTTTCTCTTGCGGCCACATTCAGGGAGGTTGGCTTCAGTGCCATGGGCCTTAAACTTCCTGATAACATTGCGTAAGGTGGACACAGGAACATCAAGGTCACTGGAGATGGACTTGTAGCCTGGAGATTGTCCATGTTTGGCTACAATTTTGTGTCTGACCTTGTCAGACAATTTTCTGGTTTTCTTTCTTTTCTCCATGCTCATTGCAGTACACACAATGACACAAAACAGCAGAATGACTCCTTTTCTCCATTCAAACAGGTTGAATGAGTGATTTTTATATTGCAGGCATATTTTTATATTTTATTCCACAGGTGAGTTCAATTCCAAAGTGGAGGAGAATCACCTGCTTGAAATATAATTATTTCTGACAACTTCTAAAAGGTGCAACTTTTAAAACACAAGACACACATAAAACACATTTGGGACCAAGAACAACCAAACACTTTTTGACACAGACACTCACCTGTGAAATGTTACACCGGTTCGCCAAAGTTTTCTCTCATCCCGATTCATGCAGCCATATGGGACACAGGCTGCCATGATCTTGGCAAATCAAAATAGTACAAAAAAGCTGGAATGAAGACAGAATGAAGACAGACAGACAGAAGACAGAAAGCTGGAATGAAGACAGACAGACAGACAGAAGACAGAAGACAGAACGGAAAGTGAAGCTTTCCGTTCAGCTTCACTTCAGCTGAACAAATGAAGTAAAATTCGTAATTAGATCATGATATACTGCTGTTGCGTTTTATTAGCTTTTTGATGGTCCCAAGATGGCCGCCGCTTCGCATTGGCGGCTTCACTCTCGATTGTACAAATAGTGCACAGCACCCAATACAGTAAGTATAGAGATCAGTGGTCGTGGCCGATTCGGCCAGGCTGGGCCCATTTCGCAATTAAAAGCTGAGCTGAATTATCGTAGTCAATATTCTATGGCCACGAGTAAAAGCTGAATTATAGTAGTAAATTCATTCAAAAAGAACCCGGGCAATGCCGGGTGGTTTCGGCTAGTGCACTGTATATTAACATCGATCACGTGGTACGAGCAAAGGTAACACTATAATACAATGACACGGACTCGTGTTGGCAGAGCAGATTAACATGATGTTATACACTGTGTATAAACATCAACGTTATCTGCTCTAACATCTCCGTCAATACCCTGGAAAACATCAGGGAAAAAAACGTTTTTTCAATCGATTAATCACGTGACAATGTTTTCTTTCCTCAAGAAGGAGCATTCCCTTTACGCTGTTTATCACCTCTCATAAGGTGATGTGTTTTGTGGGCAAAGTGAGAGCCACCCTCGGTCTCATCTCGAAACATTGTGGATCACGATCGGTCTCGCGTTATCTCTCATCTCTCGTGGTCTCGGGTTGCATTGATTGCATGACGTCATTGAATTTGTGAGCCCTGGTCCCGTGACCATTATGCACGTGCGTTAATCCGCCATTGCGTACAGAGCAGCGCTCACTCGCACGTGGTTCATTCTAACCCAGAAGCCGTCCCTGCTTCTTCTTTATCTTCGCTTTTATTTCGCCCTGTAATGTGGCGGCTTACAAATTGCTGACATCACAAACAATGTTCTTCCAAAGAGAAAGAGGCACGAAGAGCGTAACCAGGAAGTATTTAATAATGTTGAACAACTTCCGGGTGATCTTGCAAACCTTGTGCTGTGATTGTGACAAAGAGGTGACCGGATCTGAAGAGGTTTGTTTGGAGATTCTCATTTTATTATTAATCCTGAGAAAGATCTGTAAAATGTTTATTTACAGATAAAATTATTTTCTGTTCGTTGATGATGGGAATGAAGATAAAGTTAAACGAGTTTTTATTGAATGCATGTTGAGGTATTTGATTGTTCATTTGATGAGGTGTTTTTCACTCGTTTTTTTTTTGTTCACTGCATTGTTTTATATCACGTCATCACTAAACCTCATACAACGATCGTTAAACCTCATTCTTCCTTTTAATTACAAACCAGGCAGAAAGTTATTATTGTTAACTTGTATAGCCAATGTCACCTCCAAATGAGGAGGTGTTATCAAGGTTGTCGATGATGGATGGATGAGGCATCCATGTAGCGCTGGTGCGGAAAAAAATGTCGGCACCATCTGCTTCATCCAAAACTAAAGTTGGAGAATCTTCTCTGAAAAGTCGTTTCGGCCAGAGATTTTCAACCGGTGGGTTGTAACCATCAGTGGGCCAGAAGGTGTAACCATCAGTGCGCCGGAAGGTGTAACCTCATGGTCCGCGGACATCATACCCACCTGAGAAGGCAGGTGATTAGTTTACCTCACGAGTGTTTGTAACATTTACCTCACGAAAAAAAGTCATATTGTGGCGGACACAAAAGCCCACTGGCGTGGTGACATCATTCCGCGCACCAAGTGGGCGGTGGCCACGCCCGAGGGGTAGGCGTGGCCTCATGAGATACACCGGGCGCGCAGCCCGGAGCGCGCCAGTGTTACAGTGAGCTCCTGAAATAAAGACGCTTATAAGTTACCGCTTGTCCGCTTCCTCCTTGCTCGCAAGCAGCGCGCGTAACGCCGCGCTTTAATATTAATGCTATTGTATTGATTTGTGATTGGAAAGATGCTGTTTAAAATGAAAATTTAGAGAGATTGAGTTTAAAGGTGAATTTCGAAATGACGTGAGGGTTTCCATCCGTAACATTCACGGATTCGGTATTTGCAGTTTCGCCATTGACCGTATTTGGTTGATTGAAGGTGCTTCCGGTGTGGAGAACGTCTCGGGCATCTCGTGTTCACACGAAAAGGTAAGCTGCTGTGTTTTACTTTTACTGTATTTTATTTTGACGACATGGGCCGTTAACTGAAAAGAAAAACCGATGATGGTGGCGAAACTTCAGGAGTTGCTGAAAGGAGGTGAAACGCATTGTCAGAAAACACGACCCCGGATATCTTAAGTTTTGATTTGCAGTGGAAGGGGATTCAGTCAGAGCGGGCAATCAAGTTCCTGTTACCATTGACAACCACATCCGTGTGAGTCAGGGTTTTCATTTGTGACTCGCACAAAATCAAAGACCAGGAATAAACTGAAAGCAACTTTGAATGGTACTCTGCGAGTCGGCCTCTCACCCATCCCACCTCAGATTGATCTGATTGGTTCTTAGAAGCAAACCAAGGATCTCACTAACGTAGGCATCACTCTATATTTAAGGCTTAATAGTCTAGTAGGAAGACTAGGTCCCCCTGCACCCCCCGGAGATATACTTCTAATCAGTGTTTCTAGATTGGAAAAAATGTGTAGAAAATGACTAGCTATGGCCCCAAGCTGTAAAAATGTCCCACATACCATTTTTATGCAAATTACTGCTGCAAATTTTATGCAAAATTATGCAAATTTTATGCAAATTTTTGATGAGGAGTAGAGTTGAGGGGTCTTTGAGGGCTTCATCGAGGTGCTCTCGGTTGCAAGACTGGGTCATTCTGAGAAGCACAGCAGGGTCAGAGATCATGATGTTCTCCTCCTCAGTGAATCTCTCCATCAACAGCCTCTCCATTGCCTCACACACTGTTTTGAGGCAAAAGAGGGACTTTGCGTAGGCCTTTCCACTGAGAACACCTTTGAGAGATCCACTTGTTACTAGTTGTGCCTCAAAGAGAATCTCTGCATATCCAGAACCACGCATCTTGTGTCCAGTGAGCATCCCGATGTAGTTCATGGATGTGTGGAAGGGTCCAATCGTTACTACATGACTAGCAAATTCATTTGGCCAGCGCCAGATGATGGGAAGGGCTTTCATGCAGACACCCAGATCAAATGTATTCAGGACCCATCTCTGACCCACCTCAGCAGTTGCTGCCTCGGAACGCTTCAGTAGCTCACGAACAACTGCGTTGTCTGTGATCGGTTGGTGGATAGGCGTGCAGTAGTCGACTGTTGATTTGCTGGGTGGGGGAGAACCAGTTGCAGAGGTGAAACCCCCTAGCCCAGGCACAGGCTGCAGGCCATTGCCATGCCATGCAGGCACCAGGCACAGACCGATCACAGACAACGCAGTTGTTCGTGAGCTACTGAAGCGTTCCGAGGCAGCAACTGCTGAGGTGGGTCAGAGATGGGTCCTGAATACATTTGATCTGGGTGTCTGCATGAAAGCCCTTCCCATCATCTGGCGCTGGCCAAATGAATTTGCTAGTCATGTAGTAACGATTGGACCCTTCCACACATCCATGAACTACATCGGGATGCTCACTGGACACAAGATGCGTGGTTCTGGATATGCAGAGATTCTCTTTGAGGCACAACTAGTAACAAGTGGATCTCTCAAAGGTGTTCTCAGTGGAAAGGCCTACGCAAAGTCCCTCTTTTGCCTCAAAACAGTGTGTGAGGCAATGGAGGGCTGTTGATGGAGAGATTCACTGAGGAGGAGAACATCATGATCTCTGACCCTGCTGTGCTTCTCAGAATGACCCAGTCTTGCAACCGAGAGCACCTCGATGAAGCCCTCAAAGACCCCTCAACTCTACTCCTCATCAAAAATTTGCATAAAATTTGCATAATTTTGCATAAAATTTGCAGCAGTAATTTGCATAAAAATGGTATGTGGGACATTTTTTCAGCTTGGGGCCATAGCTAGTCATTTTCTACACATTTTTTCCAATCTGGAAACACTGATTAGAAGTATATCTCCGGGGGGTGCAGGGGGACCTAGTCTTCCTACTAGACTATAAATGTTTATTTTAGGCCAACACATCACCTTTTTTTTTTTTTTTTTTTTGTATACAAGATCGAGGCTCGTGAAAGAGCTAACATTAATCACACAAAAAGACAAACCGACACACAAAACACAAAAAACAAGGGGAGCAGCAGACAAGATGGGGAGAGAGGGGGAAGGACACAAAAGAGAGGGGGAAGAGGGGGAAGGAGACAAACACAACATTTGAGAGCAGGGACATCGGGAGGACTTGGGGGGAGGTGGGAGAGGAACAAAACATATGAACACTGCAAGGACTCTGGGGTGAATTACCGGGGGTAGAAAAGATCATGGTTATTGATGGGGGAAGATAAGAGATGGTGGTGAACAGCTGTTTTAAAGACCTGGAGGGAGGAGTGGGATTGAAGGGAGTGGGGGAGTTTGTTCCAGAGGTGGGAGAAAAGGGGAATGAAAGAGTGAAGGTGAGCAGAGAGCCTAGACTTTGGCAGTTTAACCATAAGAGGGTTGCAGGCAGATCTTGTGCGACCTGAAGGAATATTGGGGGGGACAGAGCACAGAGAGAGCTGGGGGAGCAAGGCCGGAGAGGAGTCGGTAGAAGACAGAAAGACCACCAACCTGCCTGTGGTGAGTGAGTGAAAGGCCCTCGGTGTTGACTACATCGCAGGAGATTCCAATGATTCTGAAAGCTTTGGCCTCAACAGCGTGAAGCCGAGCAAGGTGTGAGGCAGGAGCACCAGCCCAGAGGGGGGAACAGTATTCCATTGAGCTGCGGATGAAAGCCTTGTATGTGGTGAGGAGCTCAGGTGTGCCAAGGAAGGACTTCGCACAACGGAGGATGCCCAGTCGGTGACTGGCTTTGGAGGCCAGCTTGGAAATGTGGTTTTCCCAAGAAAGATCATGGCAGATAGTGAGACCCAAAAGCTTGAGCGACAGAACTTCTTGGAGAGGATTGTTGAGAAAGTAGATGGGAGGGTTGTCCAGTCGGTCCTTTCGGAGAGACATCGTAAGAGCGTGAGATTTGTCAGGATTGAAATACATGTTCCACTTGTTTGACCAGTGTGTGATTTTGTCCAGGTCTGCAGAGAGTGAGGAGGCTGCAGACTGCCGATCTGAGGGATGAGGAATGGAGCGACAGAGAGTAGAGTCATCAGCAAAGAGATAGAGGGGATTTTCAAGAGAGTCAGAGAGATCATTGATGAAGACCAGAAAAAGCACAGGGCCCAGAACACTACCTTGGGGAACTCCAGCCTGAACAGGAAGAGGAGATGAGAGAAACCCATTCAGGGCCACACGTTGACTACGACCAGAAAGGAAGTCCGCCAGCCATGCGTGGGGATTTCCATGGATACCAAAGGAGGAGAGTTTGGTGAGCAGAGCAGGGTGCCAGACCGTATCGAAGGCACGTGAAATGTCAAGGGAGACCGCTCTAATTTCCTGTTTGGCGTTGAGGACCTCCATCCATTGTTGAGAAAGCAGAAGCAGCATGTCCAGAGTAGAG
This sequence comes from Myxine glutinosa, assembly GCF_964187855.1. NCBI lineage: Eukaryota > Metazoa > Chordata > Myxini > Myxiniformes > Myxinidae > Myxine > Myxine glutinosa. The sequence continues at coordinate 403,006,840 of NC_136261.1, read as the reverse complement.
TGACCAGGTCTGAAACCAAATTGATGATCAGAGATCAAGCCATTGGAGAAGAGGAAAGATTTAATATCTGAAGCAATGATGGATTCCATGACTTTGCTGATAATTGGGAGAAGGCTGATTGGTCTGTAGTTGCTGGGATCTGTTTTTGCACCTTTTTTGTGCAAACCGGTGATGTTGGCTGATTTCCAAGCAGATGGCAGATGACCTTGAGCAAAAGAGAGGGTGAAGAGAACTGAAAGAGGGAGTGAAAGAGCAGAAGAACATGATTTTAGGACCCGTGGGCTGATGCCGTCAGGACCAGTTGCAGAATCAGAGTCGAGGGTTGACAGAAACTTTTCCACCTTGTCAGGAGGAAAGGACACAGAGTCCAGGAGCAGCTGAGTACGACTGGGTAGTGGGTATGGTGGGTACAGAGAGGGATGGGTTTGGGACACAAGATTTAGAGGCAAACACAGAGTTGAGGCATTCAGCTTTTTCACGTGCGAAACCTTCAAACTGGGACAGCATCCATGTGCAACTCAGGTCTTTAAAGACAGAGATTTTGGTCACAAATACATGGAATTAGAGTGGATGATGCAGCTTACCCCCTCATGATGGGCTCATCAGGATAATGTACTGGCAAATCATTTATTACTCCTGCCAGGGAGTAATGCATTCACTCGTGTCCATGTGTGTGTGTTCGAGTGTTTGTGAACAAGATATCTGGAAAAGTTCTGAGCGGATTTGGATGAAAGTTGGTGGGATGATTGCCCTTGGGATAAGAAAGAATTGATTAGTTTTTGGTGAAGCTCAGGATATTATTCCCGATCCAGCAATTTTTTGAAGGATTTTTTTACCATTGGAAGATAGGGCTCATTTTTTTAAACATTATCTTCTATATATTCCATATTTAACATTGTGATATGAAAATAGTTTTCATATTTGTTGTAAATGTAGTTTAAACTCGTGGTTATGCGTTAGAGCGGTGTATTTTGTTTTTACCAGCGTCGTCTTCAATGTTCATTTTTTAATTTTTATAATAGACATATTCTGTCATTTTAAAACCACCAAAGTGTGTATTAGGTTTCCCCATTTCATAAAATGTATCGTTTGATACGTATAATGCTTTAAAACAGTTTTTTTTTGTTTTTTTTTAAACTCAGAAGAGATATCAAGATTTAGCTCAGCGAATGTCATTCGCGGTGTCAGTATTTGATGAACTTATAAAGACTTCGTTCCAAATTTGTCAATGGCTGAGGTATATTAACAAACGAATATAACAGATTTGGCAAAATTCCAACTTTTAAGAAAAAGATCGCATATTCACCCAGGGTTGTGAGGTTGAAGAAGAAGAAACCTCGCATGGGTTTCCAAACCAAATAAATAATTCTGGTTCTGCGATTTTCAGGTTTATTTTTTCTATATATCTACATATCTGGGCAGTGTCTGTTGTCACTGAACTACTCCCTGAAACTTTTATTTCCGTGGTTGTGAAGTGGTTTTAATAACGTGGTGGTGGTTTTGAATCACGTGGTGGTGAGGTATTTTGAATTATGTGGTGGTGAGGTATTTTGAATTATGTGGTGGTGAGGTATTTTGAATTATGTGGTGGTGAGGTGTAAAATGACGTGGTGGTGAGGTGTTTTTAATTTCGTGTTTTGTGGCTGTGAAGTGTTTTTAATTTCGTGTTTCGTGGCTGTGAAGTGTTTTTAATTACGAGTTTCATGGCTGTGAGGTGTTTTTAATTTTCTATATATATATATTTATAGATACTGTATATATATATATATGTATATATATATATATATATCTGTGCAGTGTCTGTCTTGTGCTTCTTGTCTTGTGTTGTCACTGAACTACTCCCTCAAACTTTTGTGAAATCGTACGATTCCAACTTGACCCACGGCGGGAGTATGCGCTCTACTGAGTGGCGTTCTAGTTTGTGACCATGCTTCACAGCTCAAAGGTGAGTGTGGTTGTCTCTCACGTATGCTATCAGTGTGAATGTGGTGATCAAGCTGGATACGTGATCAAGTTGGACAAGATAATATCTCACAAAACATTCCAAACTGAGTCAAGAAAATAACATGTATAACTTTTCTCTGATTAACATAAGCGTTGTATCCTTGGCACGTCATCGGTGAAATGGAAAACTTCTTTGAATGGCTCAACTCCCAAGGTCTGAGCGCAGAAACAGCCCAAGCAGTGATCAATAAGCTTAGAATTGAGGACCAGAAGGTTATTCGAGCTTGTACTGAGCCTAATCCATTGCGAACCGAGCTCCTCTCTCTCGCCAAAGAGAAATTGCAATTTGCAATGTATTCTGACTTCTGTAGATTTATGAATTCTTTTTCGAATCCGCAAGATGTCCAGATTGCATGTTCTTCTCTATTGGGAAGTATTTTCGTCAACTTGGAGAATGTTATTCGGCAACTTTCCAGTTTCTGTGAAAAGTTTTTCGGATCCCAAAATGTGCACCGGGACAACGTTTCTGGTTTCTGTGGAATCGGGCTCAGTGAGTTCTGCAGTCTCCAATTTCAGGATGATGGATTAACACCCAAGTCTTGTCCGTGACGTATTTTTTAAATACAGCATGGCATGTCAAGAAGTAACCTTCATGTTCTGTGATTGATTTATTTTTTATTTTTTACCTCTGCCACCAAAGGTGGACGGAGGTTATGTTTTCACTCCTGTCTGTTTGTTTGTGAGCAGGATATCTCAAAACATTGTAGTTGGACAGGTTGCTTGGAGGACAACTAAACTTGTTGGACAGGTTGCGTGTGTGATGAGGATGTAGTGGTTAAATTTTGGTGAAGATGTGGATGCATGTCCGACAATCGGCCCATCCGCCGCGCAAGGGAGACGTGTGTGTGTGTGTGTGTGTGTGTGTGTGTGTGTGTGTGTGTGTGTGTGTGTGTGTGTGTGTGTGTGTGTTGTGTGTGTGTGTTGTTTTTGTCTCCATATGTGTGTTTCAGAAGGTGGAATGGAGTCCTTCCAGTCTCGAAGTATCCACCTCCATTTCAGTAATAGTATTTAATTTTTTTATTTTAATATACAGGATCGAGGCTCGTGAAAGAGCGAACATTAATCGCACAAAAAGTCAAACCGACACATGAAACACAAAATAAGGGGAGTGGTGGTCAAGATGGGGAGAGAGGGGGAAGGACACCAACACAACATGTGAGAGCAGGGGCATCGAGATAACTGTGGGAGGAAGAGGGCTTGGGGGGAGGTGGGAGAGGTAGAAAACATATGGACACTGCAAGGACTTCCAGGAAAGAAGTTGGAATTTCAAAAAAGTAGATCTGGGGTGAATTAGTGGGGGTAGAAAAGATCAAGGTTTTGGATGGGGAAAGATAAGAGATGGTGGTGAACAGCTGTTTTTAAAGACCCGGAGGGAGGAGTGGGTTTGAAGGGAGTGGGGGAGTTTTTTCCTGAGGTGGGAGAAAAGGGGAATGAAGGAGTGAAGTTGAGCAGAGAGCCTAGATTTTGGCAGTTTAACTTTAAGAGGGTTGCTGGCAGATCTTGTGCAACCTGAAGGAATATTTGGGGGACAAAGCACAGAGAGAGCTGGGGGAACAAGGCCAGAGAGGAGTCTGTAGAAGACAGAAAGACCACGAACCTGCCTGCGGTGAGTGAGTGAAAGGCTCTCGGAGTTAACTTCATCGCAGGAGATTCCAATGATTCTGAAAGCTTTTGTTTCAACAGCGTGAAGCCGAGCTCGGTGTGAGGCAGGAGCACTGGCCCAGAGGGGGGAACAGTATTCCATTGAGCTGCGGATGAAAGCCTTGTGTGTGGTGAGGAGCTCAGTTGTGCCAAGGAAGGACTTCGCACGATGGAGGATGCCCAGTTGGTGACTGGCTTTGGAGGCCAGCTTGGAAATGTGGTTTTTCCAAGAAAGATCATGGCAGATAGTGAGACCCAAAAGCTTGAGTGACAGAACTTCTTTGAGAGGATTGCTGAGAATATAGATGGAAGGGTTTTCCAGTTGGTCTTTTCGGAGAGACATTGTAAGAGTGTGAGATTTGTCAGGATTGAAAAACATGTTCCACTTGTTTGACCAGTCTGTGATTTTGGCGGTGCGATGCAAGGCTGAGGTGGTCAGCCAGCGGAGCGGAGGCACGAGGTACAGTTTGGAGGCTTCGTGGATACATGGTGCGCCAGCAGATAAAATCTTCCCCTGTCCAGGCATCTGAGATGACAGGTTGGTTTGATGTGGTGTGCAGTTTGCAGTGTGCAGTGCGGTGGTGTGCCGAGTGCGTGTCTTACAGCCAGACTGGAGCCGGGGCAACAACGGGTGGTGCATTAAGCTGGGTATGCACTGGGATGCGAAGCGCGCGCATCGAGGGGGACACTGAGGGGGTGCTATATGGCCGCCATTGCCGTTTTCAGGGCGGATGTTATGCAAGTCCATCGACAATGACAAGAGAAGGGATTGAAAGTCGTAGAACACTGTGCCAAATGGATAAAGTATATCCAGGCAGCGGGTACCGGGTGGGTAGGGCCCCAAAAGAAGTGAAGTAGCAGGCATCCAATGGGTGGACCGGCTCGGATACTGACAGATGACCTTGGGCAAAAGAGAGGGTGAAAAGAACAGATAGAGGGTGAGATATAGCGGCAGAGCAGGATTATAGGACCCGTGGGCTGATGCTGTCTAGTCCTGTTGCAGAATCAGAGTCGAGGTTTGACAAAAACTTCTCCACCTTGTCAGGAGAGAAGGACACAGAGTCCAGGAGCAGTTGGGTTCGACTGGGTATGGTGGGAACAGAGAGATGGGTTTGGGACACAAGTTTTTGAGGCAAACACAGAGTTGAGGCATTCAGCTTTGTCACATGCGTTGTCAACTGTGTAGCCATTTGAGGTAAGGGAGGGGATGGAGGGGGAACAAATGTCAGAAACAGATTTGACCAGATTCCACCAGGATTTGGAAGAGGGAGACAGGTTTGAGAGTTCGGTCTTGAGAGTGGAGAGATATTGTTTCCTGCCTCTCCTGAGGGTGACACACACTTGTTTCAGACTTTGTGAAAGGAAATGAGATCCCTTCCATTGGATTTGCCTTCCAGGAGGCGCAGGCAAGTTGTTTCTGGGCAACTGCCTCACCACAAGATTCCGTGTGCCAAGGATGGGAGGAAGGGTGTGACAACTGAAGACAAGATGGGATAAATCTTTGCATGAGAGAGAGCAATTTACTTTGGAAGAATTCCCAGGATGAGTTGATGTCAGAGGCGGGAGAGATGGGAGACTAGTCCAGATGAATGATGGCTCCTTGAAGACCGTGCCAGTTGGCCTGAGTGAAATGCCAGACTTGTTGACGCTGAGGAGTCTCTCTGAGAATGGTCAGAGAGATGTCCACTTTAACAAGCATATGGTCAGATGACCCGATTGGAGCAGAAGAAAAGCAGTAGACATTTGCAGGGAAGTTGGTCATAACCAAGTCCAGAAGAGAAGATGCTCCATTGACTGAGATCTGGGTCAGGAAATTGACAGATTGTGTCAGGGCCAGTGATTCACAGAAGTCCTTTGCAGAGGAGCCATGGCTGGTGAGAGAGGTACCCACACCCAGCAAACTGGCAAGGTGACAATTGAAATCGCAAATGCATGAGAACCAACTTCACGAAAGTGGCTTGTATTGTGATTTTCATTCATGCATCTGTGTACATTTATACCTGAAACCCATGTATTTGTCTCGATGGGACCATTGTGGACTAGAAACGCCCAGTTGTCATTATCTGAAGGTTCACACAAACGAGTTGTGATCATATTCACCGGGCTCATCATGCATGTGATTCGTGATATTTCTTAATTTGTTAAATTTTACAGTCACTAATATTTACTCAAGATATATACAAATGGTAACAAATTGTCGATAATTATGCCCTCATGCATATAAAACCCCATATATATGGTCACAATGCTTTGTTTTCTGTTCTCATTGGGATAATTAGGTTGTACCTGAGCCAGCGATTACTTCATTGTTTTACATGATTGCTTTTGGATAACGTTTCCATGAGTTTTCTGGAAATAGAATATTGAGACTTTTGCAGATGGGTAAGTGAATTGCCCTATATTCCTTCTTTTTTTGGGGGGGTGTTGCCCAAACAACATTTTTGTCCATCGGTTGTTTTCCAGTGTAGTTGTGGTCTTTCCCCAAATGGTGCAATATCATCTCCACTATTTTGTTTCCCAGCTCTTATTCCAGTCTTTGCTGTTCCTCATCATCCTTTTCTCCTTCTCTCCTTCACCTCCCTGTTCCTTCTGTCCTTCTGTGTGTTATCATCTGCCGTTCTCATTTTCATCCCATTCAATTTGTGTTGGTGTTTTCACTCGGTCCACGATTGTAAGTTGCGTCTTTTCCCCTCCCCATTAGAGTGGTTCTTTGTCTCCTCTACCTCCGTCTCACCATACCTTCGCCGTGAGGTCCCCAGTGATGCTCCTCATTCCAAACCATTGCTTCATCGCACAGTCCCTCCCCATGCCATTGTGGCCACTTTTCCACCTCTTCTCTGTCCATTTCAGATGACCGTGTGGCTCCCATCCTCCTCATTTCTTGTGTTTGTCTTCTGCCCTTCACCAAACATATTTTATTTTAATTTTCGGATTTATGTGCCGTTGACTAAACTTTTTCTTCTTTTTTTTTGGATGGCACCATCCCTGCTCTGGTGGTCAATCTGGTATTCTTCAGCTGGTCCATTAATGTAGTTCCTCTGCTGGCTATCCCCCACTGTTGTCTTGAATAGACATTACAGAAGTAAATGGACTCCTTCTCTTCCTTGCTCGAAGGTTCCTTTTCTTGAATTTAGTTTTTGAGACTGGCAGCACCTGCACAGCCTCTTGGCTTGGTGCAAATCTCTATCCAATTGTGAGTTGGTGTTTCTTCCCACCGGAGGAGGTGCAGGCTTCATTCTTTGGCGTGAGCTTGATACCGCCACATAGACTAATACCACATGGTGGTCTGTTTCACATAAGTTGTTTTCTTTTCCTTTATCTCAAACACCATTTCGTTCGTCGAAGTCTCTTACCTTCCCCCGGCACTTCGCCCACCCTCCTTCAGGCCATTGGAAGTAGTTTCTCACCTCGGGGATCCCCGAGCTTGCGACTCGACATTACATTCATCGATTGCTTCTCTGCATAATGTTCGCAGCACACAATCAACCGGAAGGCCTTGTTCAGTTTCGCAGACCTGCACGCCCAATGTATCTGTCAGTGAATTGCTTTTCCTTGCCATTCTGAGCATTTCCTTCCCAGCCAGGTCGACCTCATGTCCTCTCGAGACCGGAACAGTATCTGAGTGTCGTCTCTGGTGGAAGCAGGCATTCAATCCACATTTGTCTCCTGTCAGGCTTCGTCTCCGCTCCTTGATTATCCTCTCTGTGCCACTCAAATTACCAGCCACATCGTCCTCGACTCTCTCACATCAACGCCCAGGAAACCACAGTTCTCCAGAGACACGAACCACCTCTGATTGAGTCTGCAATCTACATTCACTAAGTATCGAGCTTCAGCTCCACTGCTTCAATACTCCCGTAGAGTACCGTCAAAGTGGGTGTGTCGATGGGCTGCCACACCTGATCAAACCCTGTTCGCCGTATTTGTTGTACTTTCAGATGGGATGAAAATCACTGAAAAAAATATCAGTTTAACTGTGGTGTCAGCAAGGGGTTTCTGCAAATTGGAACATGCAGTCCATAATATTGGCATTTCTTGGGTCTTCGACACGAAAGACTTTTAGATTCCCATGTTGTGCTTGGAGGTAGCTGTTCAATTACCCACGAACTCAGTGATTAGTGTGGTCAAGCAATTGGTTCACGTCTGTCTGTCTACAAATGTGGACAACTTATTTAAATTGTACGTTATATTTTGAACACGAATCGGAACATGAATCGGTGAACAAACCTGTCGTTTGACAGTACTTTGGCTGGGAATTTTTACGACTGCTCATGCGCAGAGAGTGAGCTAATATTGTGATGGTTATGAAACCTCCCCCTGGAGTGAGGACATTTGTGAACACGGATAACTGTCCAGAATCGGTCATGCTGTTGGTTTACCTGCACAGATCGACCTCCGCCTGTTCAGAGGGAAATGGGACAAATGTGTTGGGTGGGTTTAGTTAGGTTTTCCCTTTCTCTCCAATTCTCTTACATGATGCTCTCGCATCTTCCAAACAAAACCACATCGCAGACAAAAACTCTTCACTCACTCAAAAGCGCGAGGAGGGAAAGATCGTTGGCTGTCTGGGAAAAGTCATGACGAGGAGCAGCAGCCGACCCTGGGGATGAGCCAGACATTCGGAATGATTGTTCTTGCTGGAGAGTCAGCTGGTACGTGCTGCATCGAGTCAAAGGGCATGCCACGACCTCTGCTTCCAGGAACTCCACCTCCCAGGCACATTACTCCTTCGTATATCCTCCCAACCCATTTGGCTTAAAAAGCCGGAATGTCAGAGTTTCTGTGGTTAGAACGTGCTGGGGACCCGAGGAGAAGCTGCATACATGTTTGTGCCATGGAGGGATCGCTTGCCAAGATCAATTGCGCTGAAGCTGGGAAGAGCTGCTCCATAGCTAAGTCAGACAGCACTGGGCAGACTGCATTGTGAGGAGTCGAGCACAGGGCTGAAGGACGAGAGCAAAAGAGCCACAAAGTCCTCAGCGTGGGAAGATATCTCCACTGCTGATATACATGATCCTCTTCTTGCTTTCCTCGAAAGAACCGGCAATTTCTCTCCTTTAGACGCACAAGTCGCACATGGAGTATCATGATTGAAAGAGCTGTCAATGATTGGCCTCTTGATCAGTCTGTTACACCCTTCCTTAAAGTCTATAGCCTACATTGCACACACTGTTCTCATTTGCACTCACCACATTCTGCTCTCATTACCCCTCCCTTTTTCCTTGTTTGTCTTCCCATTGCGGGATTGGCACACGTATGTCGACGCCTGCCGAGGGTGAATCAGTGGTCTTCAGTATAGTTTGCCCTCTCTCCTTATCCTCTTTACTTCCTCTCTCTATTTTTTCCATCATGATTCTGATGGAGCCATTTCTTGTGTATAATTAAATAAGTAAGAATGCTCAGGGGGGAATAAGTGCTGTGGGTAAGATCTGTTCTTTTGTGCCTTTCTTTATGTTTGTGCCACTCGTCTCCTTCTGAACTGCCCTGAACTGCACTCTGAACTTGGACTCAATTGCCGTCCGTGCTCAACTCATCTGCCATCTGACAACTTGAACTCCCGTCTCATCTCGTAACTGAGGTGGGGGGCTCTGGGCACAGGGTTATATGGCCCCACCCTAGCCCGACTCGAATGTTGCAAAACCCCGCCTCTGCAGCAGTGGTAAGTCACTCCCCTCGAGCTCTGATTGGCGGCTCGCGCTTACTGATGCCTCCTCCTCCGCCTTCCTTTGGCCTTGGTCGACTTGTTCAGGCCTGCCTCGTGGTATTTCACGCCAAAACCAAAAAGCATCGAAGCATCATGAGGGCACCTAATTTTCACTGGCCTACTCAACGCAAAACTTACACAGGAAAAGGACTACGCTTACATTTACTAAGAAATAACTGAGCTTAAACGAGGCTACATGTTGTCGTGTAACTAACTAGGAGGGGAAATTAACCTTTATTATAAAATCACAAAACTGAAACAATATACTTGTAGAATATTTTTAGTTTCAGGTAATATTGTTGTTAAGATTTTTGTGTGAAATGGAGATGACTCCAGTAAAAGGTAAAAATAAATGTTTGTGAAAGAAAAAGGAAAGCGTGGTAAAGAGGCCGGAAAAGGAGGATTGGCAGAGAGAGGAGGAGGATGGCCTTGATAGTGATACAGCCATGAATCGGGTCGAGGCTGCGAGCGGACCTTTTTGATATTGGTCGCGAATGAGTTAGGGCTTCCCAGGGGAGGGACTGCCCGTGACATCGTTATATATTGCTAGCGCAATTAAACCTGTGTCTCAGCTTTTATCACCCAGTGTGAGTTATTGTGGGAGAGAAATCAAGCGCCTCCATTACAGGCCAATACGCCATTTTGAACACGAAGTGGTTGTCCACCTGGTGCTTCGTGTTTTGTCATTTCGATTCCCATATCGACATCATTGTGTTGGTCGCCGTTGGTTTTACACCGGCTTAATCATTGGTGGACGTGAGGTGTGGATTACACACGTTTTGGGGGATCGTTATCCCGTGAGCCGCCAGCGACACGACCTCTCACCTCGTAACTCCTCATACACAGCCACGCCAATACCTTCCTGCTGTTTTCGTCATTCTGCAAAGCTTCAACCAACGTGGAGATCCATGCACGGACTTTGGGGGAATGTTACATTCCCCCAAAGAAAACATTCTCGGATTCAGATCTCGCGAGATCTTGGAGACGGTGGCAGGGGTTTTCGACGGTCCACATGGTCGCCACGTTTTTCAAAGTTAAGTCTGGTCACAATTGTATTTTGTCGAAACTGTATTTATCGTTCGGTGTGTGAACTTGTAGTGTCCTTCTTGGAAGTTTCTCGGTGTTTATCTTTCATAAATTAATCGTTTGTTTGCTGCGTCGCGAGCAAGGCCTTGCAGCCTCAGGCTTCCCCCGTCGAAGGGTGTTCCTTCCTTCGCTGTTTTGCTAGCTTTTTTGATTTCCCCTTCTCCACCAAGCTTCACCAAACATCTACTATTTGTCTAACGTTGTAACCCCCACACCCCCCCCCCCAAAAAACAAACAAAAAAACAAACAAAAAAAAGTTTTAGTTCCCTTTCTCCTCGTGTGCTTTTGCCTCTGCCCACGTGCGCTGTCTCGCCCCGCCCCCATTTTCCCCTTGCCTTCCACCTTTTGCCCTGTTCAAGTGACTCGTGGTCGTCACTCTAGGCTTCCTCCCCATTGGTATTTTTGTGAATATAAGATTGTTCTTCACAGTTCTGTTTAAATATGTTTCAACTATCCCCTTCAGTGTTTTATTCAGTGGTTTATTACAACACGCTGTTTTTCTTCTTATTTAAAAGGCTCCTTTCAATTTCCTCTTCAACTCATTCCATTTCAAAAAAATATTCAATCTCTTATGATTCCAAATCACTCCATGCTCTAAATTCTCATTCATTCCATCCCTCCTCCATCATTCTTAAACGAATCGCTAACTTGAAAATCACAACAAACCCAATTTGTTATATATGTTCATCTTTCATTAATCATCCACTTTCTAAACTCCCCCCTTGCCCCTCCCCTTCAAATCTCCCCCCCAACCATCCCTCCCAAATTCTCCCTCCTCCCACCTCCTTCTCAAAGCTGCCTCCTCCCCACTTCCTCTCCCTCCTATGTCATACCTCCACCTCCCCCAACCTTCTACTTTCCTCTGCTCCCCCTCAAACAAACTCACACTGTGCCTCATTCCATCACCATCAAACCTTTCGTCCTCCTCATCCTTCCCTTTCTTGTAACTCTTCTGTAATCTCTGACACACTATCAACTGCTCTTCCTACATCCCCCTCTCACCCTTCATCTGACCCTACCCCTCCCCTCCCCTGTCCTGCACCCGATGCTCCCCCTCTCTCCTCACTAACGGTATGGACCTCAAACATCCGGGGCCTTCGCTCAAACTTGATTGATCTCTCCATTCAGGTTGCTTCTGAAAATCCAGACTTGATCTGCTTAACAGAAACTTTCCTCCTTCAAGATGTCTCTGATTCCTTAATATCTCTTCCTGGTTACTCCCTCCTCCGGTACGATAGACCTGATCCTCGTCCTGGTGGTGGGGTGGCTATCTTTATCAAAAACTCTCTTCCTCACTCTCCCTGCACTGCCCTCTCTCCACCCCACCCACAGGAGTACCTCTGGCTACGGCTTCCTCTCCGCTCCCACCTTTTGTTCATATGTGTTCTGTACCGTCCTCCAAACAGTGATGACTCCATTTACATTTCTCTGTCGGACAACATGGACCAACTTCTATCAACTCATCCAAACTCTCTCTTCCTCATATGTGGTGACTTCAACTGTCATCATGCCAGCTGGCTGGGTGTGGGTTCATCTCTCACCAGCCATGGCACCTCAGCAAAGGACTTCTGCGACTCATTGGGACTGACACAATCTGTCAATTTCCCGACCCGGATCTCAGTCAATGGAGTATCTTCTCTTCTGGACTTGGTTATGACTAACTTCCCTGCAAATGTCTGCTGCTCTTCTTCTGCTCCAATCGGTTCTTCTGATCATGTGCTTGTTAAAGTAGACATCTCACTGGCCATTCTCAGAGAGCCTCCTCAGCGCCGACGAGTCTGGCATTTCTCTCAGGCCGACTGGCACGGTCTGCAAGCAGCCATGAATCAACTGGACTGGTCTCCCATCTCTAATGCCTCTGACATCAATTCTTCCTGGGAATTCTTCCAAAGCAAACTGCTCTCTCTAATGCACAGATTTATCCCATCTCGTCTTCAGTTGTCTTACCCTTCCTCCCGTCCATGGTACACTGAATCTTGTGGTGAGGCAGTTGCCCTGAAACAACTTGCCTTTGCATCTTGGAAGGCAAATCCAACTGAAGGCAATCTCAGTTCCTTCCACCAAGCTCGAAATTAGTGTGTTTCTACCCTCAGGAGTGCCAGGAAGCACTATCTCTCCACACTCAAGATTGAACTCTCAAACCTGTCTCCTTCCTCCAAATCCTGGTGGCATCTGGTCAAATCAGTTTCTGGTGTTTGTTCCCCCTCCATCCCCTCCCTTACCTCAAATGGCTACACAGTTGACACTGCACGTGACAAAGCCGAATGCCTCAACTCTGTGTTTGCCTCGAAATCTTGTGTCCCAAACCCATCTCTCTCTGTTCCCACCTTTCCCAGTCGAACCCAACTGCTCCTGGACTCTGTGTCCTTCTCTCCTGACAAGATGGAGAAGTTTTTATCAAACCTTGACTCTGATTCTGCAACTGGACCAGATGGCATCAGCCGTCGGGTCCTAAAATCCTGCTCTGCAGCTCTATCTCACCCTCTCTCTGTTCTTTTCACCCTCTCTTTTGCTCAAGGTCATCTGCCAGCATCTTGGAAATCAGCAAACATTACCGCTTTACATAAAAAGGTGCAAAAACAGATCCTTGCAACTACAGACCAATCAGCCTGCTCCCAATTATCAGCAAAGTCATGGAATCCATCATTGCTTCAGATATCAAATCCTTCCTCTTCTCCAATGGATTGATCTCTGATCATCAATTTGGATTCAGACCAGGTCATTCTACTCTGGACATGTTGCTTCTGCTGTTTCAACAATGGATGGAGGTCCTCAATGCCAAACAGGAAATCAGAGCTGTCTCACTTGACATATCACGTGCCTTCGATACGGTCTGGCACCCAGCTCTGCTCACCAAACTCACCTCCTATAGTATTCGTGGAAATCTCCACTCATGGCTTGCGGATTTCCTCTCTGGTCGTAGGCAACGTGTGGCCCTGAATGGATTTCTCTCATCTTCCCTGCCTGTTCTGGCTGGAGTTCCCCAAGGTAGTGTTCTGGACCCTGTGCTATTTCTGATCTTCATCAATGACCTCTCCGACTCTCTGGAAAATCCTCTATCTCTTTGCTGATGACTCCACTATCTGCCGCTCCATTCCTCATCCCTCAGATCGGCAGTCTGCAGCCTCCTCACTCTCTGCAGACCTGGACAAAATCACACACTGGTCAAACAAGTGGAACATGTATTTCAATCCTGACAAATCTCACACTCTTACGATGTCTCTCCGAAAGGACCGACTGGACAAACCTCCCATCTACTTTCTCAACAATCCTCTCCAAGAAGTTCTGTTGCTCAAGCTTTTGGGTCTCACTATCTGCCATGATCTCTCTTGGGAAAACCACATTTCCAAGCTGGCCTCCAAAGCCAGTCGCCGACTGGGCATCCTCCGTCGTGCGAAGTCCTTCCTTGGCACACCTGAGCTCCTCACCACATACAAGGCTTTCATCCGCAGCTCAATGGAATACTGTTCCCCCCTCTGGGCTGGTGCTCCTGCCTCACACCTTGCTCGGCTTCACGCTGTTGAGGCCAAAGCTTTCAGAATCATTGGAATCTCCTGCGATGTAGTCAACTCCGAGGGCCTTTCACTCACTCACCGCAGGCAGGTTGGTGGTCTTTCTGTCTTCTACTGACTCCTCTCCGGCCTTGCTCCCCCAGCTCTCTCTGTGCTCTGTCCCCCCCAATATTCCTTCAGGTCGCACAAGATCTGCCTGCAACCCTCTTATGGTTAAACTGCCAAAGTCTAGGCTCTCTGCTCACCTTCACTCTTTCAGTCCCCTTTTCTCCCGCCTCTGGAACAAACTCCCCCACTCCCTTCAATCCCACTCCTCCCTCCAGGTCTTTAAAACAGCTGTTCACCACCATCTCTTATCTTCCCCCATCGAAAACCTTGATCTTTTCTACCCCCGGTAATTCACCCCAGAGTCCTTGCAGTGTTCATATGTTTTATTCCTCTCCCACCTCCCCCCAAGTCCTCCCGATGTCCCTGTTCTCAAATGTTGTGTTTGTGTCCTTCCCCCTCTCTCCCCATCTTGTCTGCTGCTCCCCTTGTTTTTTGTGTTTTGTGTGTCGGTTTCTCTTTTTGTGTGATTAATGTTAGCTCTTTCACGAGCCTCGATCTTGTATACAAAAAAACAAAAACAAAAAACTCATGGTTGTCATATCGTGAGTTCAATGCTTTGAGAGCATTGCGGAGTGATGGCACCATCACATGTATTGTTCTCTTGATGCGAGTGACATTTTCCTTGTGCTTTCCTTGATAGTGTTATTATTGTGCATGTGAGAGTTGTTAAAACAATGACTTGTTTTGTTCTACAATTGCATTGGTGTGGTTTTACCATGGTTTATTAGACCACACAATACAAATCTTTCTGCCGCATTCCCTTTCGAGACTCTGAGGTGCACCGTAACCGGGGTTTGGGGAGGGAATACATAACAACAGACAGGATGTTTTGCATCACCGATCACTCATGCCACGAGCCATCGGGCAATCAGGGTTCTCCTCAATGGTATGTATTGAATAAATCGATGGGTTCTCTCTCACATCGTTCACTCTCACAGCACAGATACTCCTGGTGACAGTACATTTAACTTTGCCATGTCACATAACCTTACTCGGTTCATCTCAGCTTTGACTTGAGTTCCCGAACATGTTACTGAAAACAGGTATCTTTACCTCTGCCACTGAAGGTGGATGGAGGTTATGTTTTCACCCCTGTCTGTTTGTTACTTGGCAAAAATTATTTTTTCTGACAAGTATGTTGATCACTCTGGTTTGTGTGTTTGTCTGTCCTCTCACTTGTACTTGTCTTAAGGTCGCAATTTTAAACTGATCTTCACGAACTATATATATATTTTTGGATACAAGATCGAGGCTCGTGTAAGAGCTAGCAGCGGTAGAGTTTGTGGTCCAACTGAATCATATTTAATTTTGAGGTCAAAAAGTCAACATGGGCCAAACGTCAACCACTTTTTCTCCAGTTTCTAAAATCCTCAATTTTCATTCGATTGACTTGAAACTTGAAAAGGGTTTTCATATCGGCTACCTGAATTCAACCACCAACTATTTTTGAGATCAGCATAGGCCAAAGGTCAACAGCCATTCCAGATTTTTAAAATCTTGAATTTTTATCCAATTGATTTGAAATTTGTCTCGGGTTTTCCTTTCCACTGATTGTATTCAACCACCAAATATTTTTGAAGTCAAAAGGAAGAGCTGCTGAGTGCCATTCTACTTTTAAATTTATTTTATACAAAGCCGAGGCTCGATTCAGAGCGAACACATAAAACATATAATAAAGGGAGCAGGAGACGAGAGGGGGGGGGGGGGGGGAGAGGGAAGCACCCAAGCACAATAACAGGATAGCACAGGGACATTGGGAGATCTGTGGAAGGGAGGGGTGGGAGAGGGAAATACAAAAGGACCCTGCTCGGACTTCGGTATTTCAAAAAAGTGGGTCTGGGGTGAATTGACTGGGGTATAAAAGATCCAACGTTTTGGATGGGGTATGACGAGATGGTGGTGAACAGCTGTTTTAAAGACCTGGAGGAAGGAGTGGGATTGAAGAGAGTGTGGGAGTTTGTTCCAAAGGTGGGAGAAAAGAGGACTGAAAGAGTGAAGGTGAGCAGAGAGTCTTTATTTTGGCCGTTTCACCAGAAGAGGGTTCCTGGCAGGTCTTGTGTGTCCTGAAGGAATATTTGGAGGGCACAGCACAGAGCAGGGTAAGCAAGGCTGGAGAGGAGTCGGTATAAGGCAGAAAGACCACCAATCTGCCTGCGGTGATGGACTGAAAGGCCTTCAGAATCTACTTAATCATGGGAGATAACAATGATTCTAAAAGCTTTGGTTTCTACAGCATGAAATTGAGCTATGTGTGAGGCAGGTGCACCAGCCGAGAGGGGAGAGTCGTACCCATTCAAGCTGTGGATAAAGGTTTTTGTATGGTGAGAAGCTCAGTAGTGCCAAGAAAGGACTTCGCATGACAGAGGATGTCCAGTCAGCAACTGCCTTTGGAAATGTGGTTTTCCCATGAAAGATTATGGCAGATAGTGAGACACGAAAGGTTGAGTGACAGAATTTCTTGGAGAGGATTGTTGAGAAAGTAGATGGGTGGGGTTTTCCAAATGGTCTTTATGAATAGAAATAGTGAGGGTGTGAGATATGTCAGGATTGAATGACATGTTTAACTTGTTTGACCAGTTTGTGATTTTATTCAGTTTGCAGAGATTGAAGAGGCTGCTTCCTGCCGATCTCCGGGTTGAGAGATGGAGCAGAAGAGGGTGCACTCATCAGAAAATAGATGGAGAGGGTATTCCAGAGAGTCGGATCGTTCATTAATGAAGAACAGACAAAGCACAGGGCACAGATCACTGCCTCGAGGAAGTCCAGCCTGAAGAGGAAGGGGAGATGAGTGAATTCCATTAAGGGCCATATGCTGATTACGACCAGAGAGGAAGTCCACAAATCCATGTGTGGAGATTTCCATGGATACGACAAGAGGAGAGTTTGATGACCAGGGCTGGGTGCCCGACTGCATTGGAGGCACAACAAATGTCAAGAGGTCTGCTCTCATTTCCTGTTTAGCATTGAGGACTTCCATCCATTGTTGAGACAGTGGAAGCAGAATGTCCTGATGAGAGGGGCCTGGTCTGAATCCAATATGATGATCAGAGATCAAGCCATTGGAGAAGAGGAAGGACTCAATATCAGAAGCGATGATGGATTCCATGACCTTGCTGATGATTGGGAGCAGGCTGATTGGTCTGTAGTTGCAGGGATCTGTTTTTTGCACCTTTTTGTGCAAAGCGGTAATGTTGCCTGATTTCCAAGCAAATGGCAGATGACCTTGAGCAAAAGAGGGTGAAGAGAACAGAGGGAAGGTGGGATAGAGCGGCATTGCAGGATTTTGTGACCCGTGGGTCAATGCCGTCTGGTCTATTTGTGGAATCAGAGTTGAGATTTGACAGAAACGTCTCCACCTTGTTGGGATAGAAGCAGAGTCCAGGGGCAGCTCGATATGACTGGTTATGTTGGGTACAGAGAGCAATGGGTTTGTGACAAATTTTGAGGCAAACACAGAGTTGAGGCATTCAGCTTTATCATGTGCAGTGTTCGGTGTGTAACAATTTCAGTTAAGGGAGGGGATGGAAGGGGAACAAACACCAGATATGGATTGGACCAGATGCCACTGGGACTTAGAGGAGGGAGACAAGTTTGAGAGTTCAGTCTTGAAAGTAGAGAGATATTATTTCCTGGCTCTTCTGAGGGTAGAAACACACTTGTTCCAAGCTTTGTGAAAGGAAATTTTGAGAAATTTTTAACGCCAGTAAATTCCAGACAAACATTTTGATGAATCTTACAATTTTTATTTTAATCAAGTTGAAATATATACTTGAACACTGTTAAACACAAATCGCCTTCTTGTTACTTATAATAACCTCCAGTTTAGCAGTACTTGTTAAATAGGGTGGTCAATAAGGGTGATGTAGAAGACTACTTCAATAGCGCTTAACATCCAGAATTTTTATTTTAAACAATCTTGAACATCATTATTATATTTTCATGGAAGTATACATTTCATAGTGTAACATGTTCTATGAACTCTCAAGATGGTTCTCAGTCTCATTTCCCTGCAAAAGACTGACGCTGATTTCTACACAGGTGATGTCCATCGTGTAAATGTGGAAGGCAAACAACACAACAATTCATCTGTCACAGAAGATTCAAAATGTGCTTATGCAAAGGAAGGTTCAGACGATATTCACATGACAAACGGAAGTGCCTCCTGTTTTGCAACTGGTGAGTGGAAACGTATGAAATTAACATGCAATCTTTTGTGTTGGAAAAAATATATATAATGTTCGGAAAAGTGTTCAATATTTTTCAAATTTGATTTTGACCAAAAAAAAACTAAGCAGTGATGTTCTTTGTTTCTGTAGAACAATCCAGAAGTCATATGGGACAAATAAGGTCCAGTCCCAGCTTGTCAGTGAAGAAGAAGCCTTTTTTGAAGAAACAATCACGTAATCAAGACTCACTTTGTATAAAATTCAAGTGCATGTCGGGTCCTCGCCAAGATTGATTGAACACCAAGATTGATATTCAATTAAACAAACACAAAAAGGTTGGAGAAAGGCGAATACGTTATTAGTGTAATTGTGTGCAAAATGGATTTTGCTTCAACGAATAACAAAGTACACATAAGGATCCACACTGAAAAACGCCCCCACAAATGCTCTGTCTGTGATAAAGGTTTCTCTGTCAACAGGAATTTGAAAAGGCACATGAAGATCCATACAGGAGAGCGACTTCACAAATGCTCGATATGTGATAAAGGTTTCTCTGTCAACAGGGATTTGAAAAGGCACATGAATATCCATACAGGAGAGCGACCTCACAAATGCTCGATATGTGATAAAGGTTTCTCTGTCAACAGGAATTTGAAAAGGCACATGAAGATCCATACAGGAGAGGGACCTCACAAATGCTTGATATGTGATAAAGGTTTCTCTGTCAACAGGAATTTGAAAAGGCACATGAAGATCCATACAGGAGAGAGACCATACAAATGCTCGATATGTGATAAAGGCTTCTCTCAAAAATGCAATTTGAAATCACATATGATGGTCCATACAGGAGAGGGACCTCACAAATGTTCGATATGTGATAAAGGTTTCTCTAATCGCAACAGTTTGAAATTGCATGTGAGGATCCATACAGGAGAGAGACCATACACATGCTCGATATGTGATAAAGGCTTCTCTCAAAAATGCCATTTGAAATCACATATGATGGTCCATACAGGAGAGGGACCTCACAAATGTTCGATATGTGATAAAGGTTTCTCTAATCGCAACAGTTTGAAATTGCATGTGAGGATCCATACAGGAGAGGGACCTCACAAATGTTCGATATGTGATAAAGCTTTCTCTAATCGCAACAGTTTGAAATTGCATGTGAGGATCCATACAGGAGAGAGACCATACACATGCTCGATATGTGATAAAGGCTTCTCTCAAAAATGCAATTTGAAATCACATATGATGGTCCATACAGGAGAGGGACCTCACAAATGTTCGATATGTGATAAAGGTTTCTCTAATCGCAACAGTTTGAAATTGCATGTGAGGATCCATACAGGAGAGAGACCATACACATGCTCGATATGTGATAAAGGTTTCTCCAATCGCAACAGTTTGAAATTGCATGTGAGAATCCATACAGGAGAGGGACCTCACAAATGTTCGATATGTGATAAAGGTTTCTCTAATCGCAACAGTTTGAAATTGCATGTGAGGATCCATACAGGAGAGAGACCATACACATGCTCGATATGTGATAAAGGCTTCTCTCAAAAATGCCATTTGAAATCACATATGATGGTCCATACAGGAGAGGGACCTCACAAATGTTCGATATGTGATAAAGGTTTCTCTAATCGCAACAGTTTGAAATTGCATGTGAGGATCCATACAGGAGAGGGACCTCACAAATGTTCGATATGTGATAAAGCTTTCTCTAATCGCAACAGTTTGAAATTGCATGTGAGGATCCATACAGGAGAGAGACCATACACATGCTCGATATGTGATAAAGGCTTCTCTCAAAAATGCAATTTGAAATCACATATGATGGTCCATACAGGAGAGGGACCTCACAAATGTTCGATATGTGATAAAGGTTTCTCTAATCGCAACAGTTTGAAATTGCATGTGAGGATCCATACAGGAGAGGGACCTCACAAATGTTCGATATGTGATAAAGCTTTCTCTAATCGCAACAGTTTGAAATTGCATGTGGGGATCCATACAGGAGAGAGACCATACACATGCTCGATATGTGATAAAGGTTTCTCTATTCGCAACAGTTTGAAATTGCATGTGAGGATCCATACAGGAGAGCGACCTCACAAATGCTCGATATGTGATAAAGGTTTCTCTGTCAACAGGAATTTGAAAAGGCACATGAAGATCCATACAGGAGAGAGACCATACAAATGCTCGATATGTGATAACGGCTTCTCTCAAAAAGGCAATTTGAAATCACATGTGATGGTCCATACAGGAGAGAGACCTTACAAATGTGTGATATGTGATAAAGATTTCTCTAATCGCAACAGTTTGAAATTGCATGTGAGGATCCATACAGGAGAGAGACCATACACATGCTCGATATGTGATACAAGTTTATCTCGAAAAGGCAGTTTGAAATTGCATATGAGGATCCATACAGGAGAGAGACCATACACATGCTCGATATGTGATACAAGTTTATCTCGAAAAGGCAGTTTGAAATTGCATATGAGGATCCATACAGGAGAGAGACCTTACAAATGTGTGATATGTGATAAAGATTTCTCTAATCGCAACAGTTTGAAATTGCATGTGAGGATCCATACAGGAGAGAGACCATACACATGCTCGATATGTGATAAAGGCTTCTCTCAAAAATGCCATTTGAAATCACATATGATGGTCCATACAGGAGAGGGACCTCACAAATGTTCGATATGTGATAAAGGTTTCTCTAATCGCAACAGTTTGAAATTGCATGTGAGGATCCATACAGGAGAGAGACCATACACATGCTCGATATGTGATACAAGTTTATCTCGAAAAGGCAGTTTGAAATTGCATATGAGGATCCATACAGGAGAGAGACCATACACATGCTCGATATGTGATACAGGTTTCTCTCAAAAAGGCAGTTTGAAATCGCATATGAAGATCCACACAGGAGAGCTAAAATCGGAAATACCAGGATATGAAAAATGAGGTTAAGTGGATAAGAAAATAACAGCTTTAATAAAAATGTAAAATTTATTAATCTGGTTCTCCATATTCTCATAGTAGAAAATTATTGAAAAATTTATGCCAAAACTCCAATGGTAATATAACTTCATCTCTCATTCTGATCTTGGATCTCATTGTGCTTCTTTCAGGGTCTTCCTTAGATTGCCAGTTTGTAATTCTTGTTTCTGGACTTGCCATGTATTCAGCCAAGTTCCATTTGAGTGTTTTGATTGTGACCAGTGTTTCGGAATTTTGTTCTATTTCTGATTTAGTTGTTTTTCTTGTCCCTTTTTGATTATGATCAGATGGCATCTTTGTATGCCAGTTTGGGCATCATTTTTTACTCGATCTTTGCTGTAGCCCATTGTTCATTGACTTGTGATATGGGGAGAACACCCTTGTTGTAAAATTGTTTGTCAGAAGAAGTCTCCTGCCTGTTACGAAACTTGAATTTGTGAAGGGTTTCACAATAAAGAGAGGTCCTAAAAGCACAAATGCACTGCCTGTGTTATTGGGAATTCTCGGGAAGGTACCTGTCAATGAAGGGGGTTTGCAGATGTCTCACCTGAATTGAGAAATTTACTTTGGAGTGTGTATTGGTAGAAACGGGAATTCAATGTAAATATTCAGTGAGCATACGTCACAATGGGTGGAGTTGGTAACCTTGACAACCTCATTCCATTCCATCAGTGAAGTTTTCCAATCGGTGCTTGTTGCACCTCCAAAGTACTGCTTGAGGGGTGGAGGGGGTCCAAAGGGTGGAAAGTGTTTGAAGGGTGTTGAGGAGTGAAGGTGTAGAAAATAAATTACCTCGGGTCCGGAAATAAATAAACTCAGGAGTTCACCAAGGAAATAATGGGCCAAATATGTCCTCATGACTGTTCAAAACCCCATATTCAGGTGCGTTGTTGTAAAAAGTCGCTTTGTGGAAGGTTTAATTGTGATTATCATTGGGAGCTCAAAGCAGTGAGGTCACCAACAAACAGAAAAACAACAACTCACCTTATTGTGAGAGAAGTAGATGTTGTAGGTTTACCCGTTGGCACGTGGCGGCTTGCACATGGCGGCACGTGGGTTTTTGGCCGGCATTGCGTATAAGGATCTACCCTCGTTTATGATGATGTCCCACCAGTGCTGTTATGACTCCAAATATTGTTGTTGCTTTTTTCACCCCTTCTGACTTGTTTCATTGAATGCGTCGCTGTTCTGGCTTTAATTTAATGTATTTGTTTAATCTGCACGACTTGTAATTTCAAACTGCAGTCATTGGGAACTTATAACGAACGGCCTTAGTTAAATGATCACCTTAGTTAAACCAGTTGGCCTGATCACCCAAATCATCACGACTTAATTAAATGAGATATTCGAAATGTGTTTTTTTGTCAGACAGTCGTAACACATTCTCTAAACAACGATATAGGCATACTAGCAGAAGTACCCGGCATTGCCGAGTGGGGGAGGGGGAACGAGGGGGAGGGGGAAGGGGAGAGGAGAGGAGGGTGGAGGGGGGAGGGGAGAGGGGAGGGAGAGGGGGGAGGTGGAGGGGGGGGAAGGGGAGGATTGAGGGGGGAGGGGAGGAGGAGGGGAAGGGGGGAGAGGGAGGGGGAAGGGGGAAGGGGGGGAGGGGAAGGGGAGAGGGAGGGGTGGGGGGGGAGGAAGGGTTGGGGGGGGAGGGAGAGGTAGGAGGGAAGGGGAGGGGAACGGAACGGGGGGGAGGAGAGAAGAGCGGGGAGGGAGGGGGAGATGGGAGGGGGAAGGTTGGAGGGGGAAGCGGAGGTGGGAGGGGGCAAGGGAGGGGTGAGGGGTATGGGGGAAAGGGAGGAGGGGAGGGGAGAAGAGGGGGGAGGAGGAGGAGGAGGGGGAGGGGGAGGAGAGGGGGAAGGGGTCTGGCGGCGGGGATGGAACATCACGTGATCGCTCTGAGCGAATCAGCGCGCTGCTCTGCCACCGGCTCAGATTCCGTGTATAATTTTCCTCGCTGAAATGTGCTCAGGTAAAAATATGGTAAAAAAATATTATGAAATAATTTTTTTATGTAGGCCATGTTCTTCCCAGGCTCAATGGCCATGTCTATGCCAAATATCAAGCACGTGAGCCTCTCCGTTTAGGAGTCTAACGGTAACATTACACACACACACACACACACACACACAAACTGTGTTTTATATATATAGATGAATAAAAATTGATTGTTTAAAACTGTAGTATGTATATTTTGTGTGTATATTTGGAGGGGAAATGGAGAAGGTGAAAGGATTTTCGAGTTTGCTGATGGAGCTGATTTGTTGATTTGTAATACTCAGTTCCAGAAAGAGGATAATGAGCTTGTTACATACACGTCAGGTGGGTCGACGACAACCGTTGACTACCTGATGGTGCGTAAGTGAGATAGGGGGCACCTCCGGGACACAACGTTGATCCCGGGGGAGGAGGCTGTTTCACAGCACCACTTGGTTGTCTGTGACATAAGGGTGAATGGTACGAGGAGAGCTCGGCAGCTGAAGAACCAACCGAGAATGAAGGTGTGGAGGTTGAAAGAGGTGACACTGAGGGGGGCATTAAAAGAGAGGCTGAGTGTGGTCAAGGATGATGTGGTTGAGCTTGAAAGTGGCCGGATGTCAATGAAAGATAGTCTGTTGGGAGCCGTTGGTGAGGTATGTGGATGGACAAAAGGACCACCGAGGCCCTCGGAAACATGGTGGTGGGATGATGAAGTTGGAAAGAGGATTGACGAGAAGAGGAACAAGTTCAAGGAGTGGCAGAAGGCGAAGGGTACGGGGGCAGAAAAGGCAGAGCATGGAAGTTATAAAGCAGCCAAGAAGGCTGCAAATAAAGAGGTAGCAAAGGCGCAGAAGGCATGTAGGAAAATGTTCGGAGAACGCTTGGATTCGGAAGAGGGTCAGAGTGGTATTCAGGATTGCAAAGCAGATAGCGAAAGAGAGGTGTGATGTGATGGGGGTGAGTCGCTTGAAGGATGAAGTGTGACAAATGTGACAAATCGGTTGAATGCAGAGAATGAATGGGATGGCAATATTGAGAGTGTCCCAGTTTTAGGACCGGCAGAGAAGATAACTGAGAAGGAAGTTGAGGAAGTGATAAAAGCAATGAAGAGTAGAAAAGTGGCAGGGCCGACAGGAGTTGTGGGAGATATGTTGAAGGCAGCAGGAATTTGGGGTGTGAAGAGAATGACAAAGATCTGTAATCTGGTGGTGAATAAAGGCCGCATTTCAGTGGATTGGGAACTCAGTACCCTCGTCCCTCGAAACAAGGGGAAAGGTGACCATCTGGACTGTGGCTTGTATCGAGCGATAAAGTTATTGGAGCATGGAATGAAGGTATTGGAAAGGGTGTTGTAGAGGAGGATAGGGAAGAAAGTGAAGATCGACGAAATGCAGTTTGGATTTATGCCAGGAAGAGGAACGACAGACATGCTTTTTATTGTAAGGCAGTTGCAGGAGAAGTACATGGAGAAGAGGAAGAAGTTGTTTCTTGGGTTTGTTGATCTGGAGAAAGCATTCAATCGGGTTCCACGCAAAGTATTGACTTGGGCATTGAGGAAGTTAGGAGTGGAGGAATGGTTGATCATAGTCGTGATGGCAATGTACGAAAGAGCGCGCACAGCTGTAAGGATGAAGGACGGGAACAGTGGTGAGTTTGAGGTGAAGGTGGGAGTGCATCAGGGGTCGGTATGAAGTCCACTACTATTTGTAGCAGTGATGGAGGTGCTGGCTCAGAACGTAAAGGAGGGTTTACCAGGGGAGTTGTTGTATGCAGATGATCTGGTGTTGATTGCAGAAAGTATGGATGGACTGAAGGAGAAGATGATCAAGTGGAAGGAATGTATGGAGAGAAAAGGTCTGAAGGGGAATATCGGAAAGACAAAGGTGATAGCAAGTGGTAAAGCATGTGGTGAGGTGGAAAGAACTGGGAAGTGGCCGTGTGCTGTGTGCAGGAAGGGTGTCAGAGTGAACTCCATTCAATGTACAATGTGCGCTGAGTGGGTTCATCAAAAATGTAGTGGTCTGAGAGGGTCATTAACCAGTGTGGCAGCTACATTCAAGTGTAAGGTGTGCACAGAGGAAGCTGCAGATGGAGAAAATGTTGAGTTGGATCTTGGAGACCGTGTGAAACTGGAAGGTGTGAAAACATTTTGCTACCTTGGAAACATGCTGAATGGAGAAGGTGGATCAGACTCAGCAACGGTTGCTGGAGTGAGAT
Source organism: Myxine glutinosa (assembly GCF_964187855.1). Lineage (NCBI taxonomy): Eukaryota > Metazoa > Chordata > Myxini > Myxiniformes > Myxinidae > Myxine > Myxine glutinosa. Next base: position 402,981,398 of record NC_136261.1, on the reverse strand, counting down.
GTGCACGGAAGAAGTTTCGGGAACTGAGTGGCGTGCTGACGAGGAGGGGAGTGTTGTTGAAGCTGAAGGGAAAGGTGTATGCTGCATGTGAGAGAAGTGTTATGATTTATGGGAGCGAGACCTGGATAATGAACGTCAAGCAGCAACGAGCGTTACCTTCACAGAAAGTTGATGTTCAAACATCACAATCATCCATACACAGATACCCATCTGGTGATACACAGATTCCCATCTGGTGATACACAGATGCCCATCTGGCGATACACACATACCCATTTGGCGATACACACATACACATCTGGCGATATGCACATACCCATCTGGCGATGCGCACATACCCATCTGGCGATGCACACATACCCATCTGGTGATACACAGGTACTCATCTGAATGATATACAGGTACTCATCTGAATGATACACAGGGACTCATCTGAATGATACACAGGTACTCATCTGAATGATACACAGGTACTCATCTGAATGATACACAGGTACTCATCTGAATGATACACAGGTACTCATCTGAATGATACACAGGTACTCATATGAATGATACACAGGTACTTTGAATGATACACAGGTACTCACGTGAGTTTTTTTCAGTCGGTTTGGTTTGCTCATGAGGGACTTAATCAAAATCTCCAAACCTTCATCACCAACAGACTGAAATATAAACCTGTCGAGAGAAAACGCAGACAGTGAGGGTGGAATGTTGATCGAAACAGAATTAAAATGTTCACAAAACGATTATTATTATTATTATTATTTTGTACACAGCACATGGCTGCAGGTATCAACATTTGATGGGGACACAGCAGTGCCGATACAGATTCAAACCCAGGTGAGACACTTTAGAGGTGAGTGCAGTGTACATTCCTCCAGACTATCCGAGTAATAAATATCCTTGTGTACAAAACACGATGAGATGAGCGTTGAAGAAGTTTTGGGAACTGAGTGGCGTGCTGACGAGGAGGGGAGTGTCGTTGAAGCTGAAGGGAATGGTGTATGCTGCATGTGTGAGAAGTGTTACGATTTATGGGAGCGAGACATGGGTAATGAACGTCGAGCAGCAACAAAGGGTGGAAATGCAAATGCTTTGCTGGATGTGCGGAGTATCGTTGAGAGAGAGGAAGACAAATGATGAATTGCGAAAGATGATGGGAATAGAGCCTGTGATTGATGCTGTGAAGAGGAACAGGTTGAGATGGTTTGGTCATGTATTGAGGAAGGATGAAAGTGACTGGTTGAGAAGAGTGATGGAAATGAATGTAGAAGGACGTAGAGGACGGAGAAGACCGAGAAAGACTTGGCTAAAGGTGGTGGAAGAAGAAATGTGGGCAAGGGCGTTAACAAGGGGAGATGCAGTTAATATGGCAAAATGGAGAAGATTGTCATGGGGACCGCAAGGCTAACCCCCGCTCTAGCAGGGAAAATGGCCTTAAAATGCCTGTTGTTGTTGTTGTTGTTCGCTTCTCTTCTTGGAATTTATTCTATTAATTGTATATTGATCTTTTCTACATCAGAATTCTTGGGACCTAAGATTGCCCTTCCACAAAGCCAATCAATGTCTTTGTAATATTGCTTAATAGTTGGGAAGGCATTGCTTTTAAGTTCTTCTTCATCTTTTGCAATAATTCCACATCCATTTGGGATTGTAATTTGGTTGGAATTAGGAGCTAATGGAATATTGCCATCTCCAATATCAAGGAGTAATTTGGCAAAACTGCCAACTTCCTCATCCTCTGAAAGATGAACTCTCATATTCACTGTCAATGTAAATAACACAACTTTACCCCAAAGAGGAGATGCCTTCAGACTTGCTTGAATTCCATCTGCTCCAGTTCCTCTTGGTATTACCGGGAGAATTTGTTGGAAATCCACAGAAAGAATCGGTGGAGTTCCTCCCATGACAAGAATACTTTCTTTTAAGTATTGGAGTGTATTATCTAATGCCTCGAGACTTTTTTTGTGTGACATCATACACTCGTCTCAGATGATAACATTGGATCTCTCAAGACATTGTCCTTTGCAGAGCCTTTGTCAATATTCCAAGTTGGTGTCTCCTCATTTGGAGTGTTAAGTGATAGTTTGAATGTGGAATGAGCTGTCCTACCACCGTGCAAGAGAGTAGATGCAATTTATGAGGATGCAACTGCCAGTGAAATATACCCCTGTGATCTTACCTTTGCTCGGATTAACGTTAAAATGAAAGTTTTCCCTGTACCACCAGGTGCATCTATGAAAAACAGTCATCCTTCATTACCATCAATAACCTCCATGATTTTCCTAAAGATGGCTGCTTGACTATGCAAAAGCTTTCATTCATTCTCCTGAACAAACTGCAAGTTCTTCTTTGTCATAATGTATCTCCTTTAGCATTTCTCTCGTTAATTCACATGTTGTTCTATTAGGTCTTTGTAGTCCATAATGATTCCGATCATATCCTCTGAAATCCATAACTTTGTCTTCAATCATCATGAGAGCTTCATTGAAAATAATTTCATTTCTACAAGTCATTTGTAAATCATGAAATTCTCTTTGAATTATGTGTAAGATATCCTCACACAGGCTCTGTTTATGATAATTCCATAGTTGTTGGGGGTTCAGTTAGGGCACACTGTTATGAGAATGGCAAATAAATGTCGCAGTCGTCGGAGAACGACTAATAACAGCTTCTTCTGGAGTTTGTTTCCAGTGGAGGTCATCTTCCAGTTAGCCATGTGACGAACAGGCCTCCTTGAAGGTATCGCAAATCCTATCCTCATATGTCTGAAAAATCCTCAGACTTTGGATCATGAACAGTATGAAGTAACAGCCTCACATGCAAGACTTCACCCATATTTGGATGTATTGTGTACACCCTTCCAAGAGAATCTTTAGACTTTACCCCTGGATGACCTTCTACAGGTTTGCCTTGAACTCTCCTTTTCCACTTTCTGCCACCAGCAGCTCAGGTGAAATATTTAGCAACCTCATTGCAAAGGAGTGTCTGAGAAAAATTATCTTCTCTTCAAAGCTGGAAAAAAGCTGTAAGAGTTGTAATGGGGGCCTCTTGGGCTCTTTGTGCTGCAGTGCAGGAGTTATCATAAATCCTCTGACCATTTTGTAGATGAACTTGAAGTTTCTGAAAGGTTGGATGATGCTCATGGACGGGAAAGCCAAAGATTCTCCAGACTGCCTCATTGGTGCTTTCATATCGAGCATTCTGATATGCATAAGTCTCATCATAGTGATCTTGTCTATCTCTGCCTAATTAAAATAAAGCCATATCTTGACCTTTATTTACATATGTTGCGTGCTCCTCCCTGACCCTCTGGTCACGGTGTACCTCCGAGCCCCGAGAGGAGTCACGGCCGAAAAATGTGTTATTCTGTGTCAAAAATTAATGGTGAAACCACACCAATTGTTTCCAACAAACAAATATTGTATTAAAATCACACAAGAATAACAGTACAACATTAATAGTCATCAAGAGTTCAATCAATATTGTTACGGATTTGGAGCGGCACTCCCGTTACCATGGGGGAGTTTAATCCCCTTGTCCTTTAAGCTGGCCGTCTCCGTTCCTGGAAACTATAACGCTCCTTTGTGGGCGAGATTGGCCAGCGTGATTGGTCAATGGGTTCCCAAATACCTGATTGCCAATCCCTCGGCAAAGCAGGGATATAATTCCCGCTCGGACCCGGACAAGATGGAGTTTGCCGAGCGGTTAGCAGTCCAAAATCAGAGCCGTTAGCAAACGCTAACCCGATCCTGAGCATTGGCCAAATCGTGCCACTGATATTCAATTGAAGGAAGCAGACTAAGGCGACCGAATGGAGAAGAAGCCAAAGTATAAGGAAGAACACAGAATTTATTACAATACTAGAAGAGGAAACGAAAGGTGGTATGTACAGTGAAGAGGAAGAAGCAGTAACACAGGGCAGCCTTATACAGTCTTATATAACACACCCAGGACAGTACATACAGACTTACACTTTGAGGGAATGGATGGCAGACAGTGAAGGTCCAATGCAGGGCACCGCGTGGCTCTGCTCCTTCCCGGGCTTTGGGCTCACAGCGCCCCCGGCAGGCGGCGCTGGTTGTAGCATTGAATGGCGATCGGACCTTATCAAAGGGGGTTCGTATATCGGGGAGGGAGGTCGGTAACATTCCGGACTCTGATAATTGGCAGACGTCTTTGAAGCAGCTTGCCTCAGCTACACTCCGCTGCAGCTCTCCCGTACCAACCCTCGCAGCTCAACTCCACGCAGCTCTCAAAGTTCAACTCTCGTCACAACCACACTTCTCATCTCATCTGCCAAAGTAGTCCGCGTGCGGCGTTTATATCACGTGCATACAAATCAACACGCGTCCTGTTGGGTATGCCTACCGGTGACCACGCCTCGGCCCTGATTGGTCGCGAGGACACGTTGATGGAGCCACGCCTTGGTTCCTGGCACTCCTCCCCCTTCTTCTCCAAACTCGGCCGCGTGGTCTATGGTGGCTCACCAAGTGAAAAGTCGCCGCCGATGCTTTGAGAGGGATGTTTTTGGGGCCTGTGTTTATTTGATTAATACAACGCAGATTCAAACTATTGGGAACAGATCCTTAACTGAAACATAGACTCATGAAATAACTAGAGAGGTTCCGATGGTGTCCTACGTGTTGTACATGGCCTAACTAGGGTGCAACCTTTACAAAGGGGATATTTACAAGTTTATTATTTTACAAGTGAGGGGTTCTCAAAACCGCAACACTGCACCCTCCTTTCCTCCAGGCCCATCCCGGGCCGAAAAGGGTTACCTGTTACCAATTAGTGTGACACTTAGGTGTGGTTACCCTCTACTGTTAACCTCACCCTGAGTGCGACATTTTTACACACTAAATATGTCCCGCCTGCTGCGTTGTATTCTATCTGGCAGACTCACGCCCACAGAATAACCGAATTCCGGAATTAATTTTCAAACTACACATTTACGGTGGGGAGCATTATTTACAAAGACTATACTATTTGGTATTTACAAACTAAACCCAGGACCTGTCTTTTTGGAAACAAAAGCAGAGCTTTTAAAAAGAGGAAAGGTCATGCACTGCACTGTACCGATACACCATACCCACATGCTCAGAGATGCACAATTGATATTGCAGTGCATCTAAGAGCACAAAAACACCACCATGCACCCAATAATCACCAATAAAAGCACCACAGTCAGCACCATCCAGTGCACAGTACATTTCAAAAAATCACACTGGCGTCTTCTCAGCTGGGCCGATGTACTTGGCTGCTGGGACGATGTTTCTAGTCGTCTTGGTGTTCGTTGCTTGCGGCCTATTTGGTCAAAAAAAAAGGACACACAACACGTCCGCTTTTTAATTACGGCCCGCAGGGCCAACTGAAGTGGTCCACCTGCTGGGCATAGGTGCCATTTTAAAACCGAGGTCTGCAAGCAAGACGTGGCTGGCAGCAATGATTTGCCGCAGCAAAGGTGCAAGGCCACAGAACGTGTGGTCCATAAGGTGCTCGGCCACAAAACGAGTGGTCCATAAAGTGGGCTTGGCCACAAATGTGTGGTCCATAGGTGGTGTACCGGTCCAGGCAGGCAGGCAGCGAAGGTGCGGGCGCACAACTATGGCACCTGCACGCTTTCCCCTCAATACCCAGAGACCACGGTCTATGGGTGGGGCAGGAAGACAAAGCAGAGAATTAAGTGAGGGCAAGGGCGCAAGTGTACACACAATAACAAGGTAATGCAAAATGAGGGGCGCGGGAGAGCGAGCTGGGAAAGCTCGTCCCTAGCGTTCGTCCCGCATATAACCTACACTACCCCTTGCCCCTCCCCGTATCTACACAATTTACAAATCTGTCTCTATGGGTCTCGTCTTCCCCATATCTCCCCTAATTCCAAATTCGTTATCAATCCCAATTTCTCATCACTCCCACCTAAGCCAAATTTTACATCAATCCCTCAGAAGGAGGAAGAGATGGAACAATGAACAATGTCCTCCCCACATCACGATGCATCTTACAACCAACCAAATATTTGCAAACCAGGTGTGGAGGCTTCTCATCACCTCAGGTGAGTGGTTGCAGATGGTGCGAAGAGATTTTCAATCCTATCTATACCTCTAAATGACTTTAACACTTTACTCTACCCGGGGTCTTTCCCTGCAAAACCATTGGCCATCATTACACTACGTGGTTCTAAGAACCAATTCCCATTGAACATACTGTGGTGCTCACCAATTTGGGGTCTCACTCACCCGATTCTACTCCCTGTGCCCTCGCACAATTTCAGGGCTGGGTCGTGTGGCTCACCAGCAGGTCAACTCACCTGCACACCTCCACCACTGCAGTCGCCTCCCGAGCTTACCTGCTCCTCACCCTAAGCTATCTAACCTGGGGATGGCCCTCTGGCTCTCTCACCCCTCTCCCGCCCTCTCTGGCGTCGGGCTGCCCGGGTCCTCTCCATAGAATCCCGGGCCCCATTGAACAACTACTGGCTCCCAGAACCTCCTGCGGCCTCACCTGGCCGACAGACTAACAGTGGCGGAGTGCTCAACCAATCACACTTACTACCAGGCCACACGCCCAGCCAATTTCATACACTAATGCACCCAACACAACACTTCTGTGCAACTACTCGCACCACAGATGCCAATCTCCAACCACAATTTACCTACTCCCTCTACCTACTGTTAAACTACCCTCCCCGGGTATTCGTGAAGGGGGTCCATCCTTCCCCCATCCACTCCTTCGCACCGTGCACTCCACTCCACGTATTCCACACTCCACACTCCACTCAATTCATTCACTTGCACACCTTGCAAGCCAACACTCAATACAACTTCATTACATTCATCCACAATGCTCTCCCAATACATCACTTATACACACACACATCCTTCCCGAGCATTGCCTCACTTCAACATGCTCACCAGCACATCAATTCCTCACTTACCTCACCAGTACCACAAACTCTCACCTCTCACCAGTACCACAAACACACTGCATCATCTAAGCTAACTATTTCCCTTCTAAAACTCGTGCTTTCCCTGTCATCCCTTAAACTATGCATTCCTTCGTCATTATCATCCAACTACTCTACTCTACGTCCCCACTACTTGTACCATGTTCCTACTTACATCTCGTCCCTATGGTCATCTCTAGATCCCTACCATAACCTAACCCTCCCGGGCTAGTTTGTTCAGCCATACCCCATAAAACTACTGCTCATTTGCCCCCAGTGTGAGGGATGGTAGGGATACCACCCCCCAACACTGGGTGTCAATTTCCAACCATCACCATTCCCAATTTCCAATCACTATCGCCAACAACAAACAAACCCGACACCAACAACAAACAAATGATATCCTCTTCAGTCCGCTAAACGTGAGCCTCCTCGGTGCATCATTGCATTATCAAAGCTCGGCTTCACAAAGCCCCGCAATGCATTCGGGTGATTTAGTCTACTGCAGGTTTAGTCTGTCCGGCATTCGATTCAGGGGAGGGGGTTTTGTCGGGCCAAGACACCAGGCACCATCCCGGCGCAATGCCTTGCGCTGCCATGCGCGATGGCCCAGCCTTGCCCGGCCGAAACGTCGCCACCACAAGGGGGCGCCGTTCCGACCCCTCCTACCTTCCCTCGAACCGGGCCGGTCACCTTGCCCGGCAAAGCGTGGAATCGATCGTACAGGGCGGGGCCCGGCCAGGATCGTGCATGGCGGTTCTGGCGAAACCACCGCACTGCCAATCCCGGCCAGTCCCCACAGCACACAAAGAGCACCACGGACCGAGGGCTCACGTCGGCTAGCCATCAGCTTAAACGCTAACCCGGTCAATGTCGATGCTGGGGTCGCATACTCACACACACATCTCGCGACCCACTCCTCTCTCGCACATTGATGTGCCCCTGCGCTTCTCATACACTCCATGCATTCCGTTATTTCGCTTGCTCTACTCATAACGCTCGGCGCTCCAATGTCTCTCATACAACCCATACATTCCCTGCACCCGATCACCGCACTCTGTTACACACCACTCCTCGGTTGCACACCCTCCCGGTACATACTCCGTACCCACTATGGGTGTGCACTCCCTCTGTACACACCCACACAGCGCACCTTTACCCACGGGTGTGCACTCTTTTGCACACCCAATCACGCGCTCCACAACCAATTCAGGTGTGCATCCCCGCACACACTCCTCATCGTCCATCTCACACTGTGTCACACATGCACTCGTCACTTCCACACTCTGCTTCTGTATCACATTCATCACAAATACACCCCGACGCCGTTCGCCCATGCGCACCATTCACTTTCACACACCTTTTCTTCACACTCGCGCCATGCACTTTCGTACAGCGTACCACGGACCTCCCACGAGTGCCCGGGTTACGCTGGAATCCCAAGCGTGCCAAAAATCTTTTTACACCATATACATTCCCGTGATAGACACTTCGTCTCACCTTTGGGATCCTCCTCTCCGCACGCAGCTGCAAACTTTCATTGGGGTTAAGCACGGCATCATGATGCGAACATGGACTTTGCTCATATTCTATCTCCCTCTCCAATTTAATTCCTGACCCTGCCGTCTCTTCCATCCCAATTTGAATTATAATCATGTCTTTTTATTTTTCCTCGATGACCGCCGGCTCTAAAAAGATTTTCTTTTCCACCTCGGCGGTCGCCGGCTTCCCCATACCCCACGTCGCGATTGCTACCCCGGTCCACCCGGCTGTGCTTTGCTCCAACTCACTTTCCCCGTGCTTCTGAAGCCGCGCTACCCCATTGCATACCAATGAGACCTCTTCGCCCAACTCGCGCCCAATGTCTTTCCCCACCTTTTTTATTTGGTCACCCATTCTGTTTCCAGATTCTTTTATTTCCTTTTCTAATATCATTTCTCCATTCCCCAATTTGGTTTCCCAATCCCCCCAATTTGCTTCCTAATCCCCCAATTAGGTTTCCCAATCGCTCACTGGTCTTTTCTATAATTTGTTCCTTTCTGCTGGTGGATTCCTCAATCATTTTTTTATTTCCGCCATGAAGGCTTGCATGTACATAACCCCCACTTGTGCAATGGGTGCGGCCCTCGTGGCCATGTGTGAGGCGCCGCCATTTTGTGCGCCTGCTATCCCCTCTACCCCACCTTCCTCAACCTCCTCTTCCATCGCTCCCCATTGTTCCCTGGGGTCCTGGGTTGCCTCTAAACCTTCCCCATTCTCCCTTACCGGCATCCGATCGCCTTGACTATCCATGGCACGATCTTAATTTGGATGTTATAAAAAAATTTGGCCGCTTGTAATTTTGACCAAATTTTTCAGATGTTGTAAAAAATTTGGTTGGGCTCAATCCCACTCCTGACACCAATTGTTATGGATTCGGAGCGGCACTCCCGTTACCAAGGGGGGGTTTAGTCCCCTTGTCCTTTAAGCTGGCCATCTCCGTTCCTGGAAACTACAACGCTCCTTTGCGGGCGAGATTGGCCAGGGTGATTGGTCAATGGGTTCTCAAATACCTGATTGCCAATCCCTCCGCAAAGAAGGGATATAATTCCCACTCGGACCCAGACAAGATGGAGTTTGCCGAGCGGTTAGCAGTCCGAAATCCGAGCCATTAGCAAACACCAACCCGATCCTGAGCGTTGGCCAAATCGTGCCACGTATATTCAATTTAAGGAAACAGACTAAGGTGACCGAATGGAGAAGAAACCAAAGTATAAGGAAGAACACAGAATTTATTACAATATTAGAAGAGGAAACGAAAGGTGGTATGTACAGTGAAGAGGAAGAAGCAGTAACACAGGGCAGCCTCATTACAGTCTTATATAACACACCCAGGACAGTACAAACAGACTTGCACTCAGAGGGAATGGATGGCAGACAGGGAAGGTCCAATGCAGGGCACCACGTGGCTCCGATCCTTCCCGGGCTTTGGGTTCACAGCGCCCCCGGCAGGCAGCGCTGGTTGTAGCGTTGAACCGCGATCGGACCTTATCAAAGGCGGTTCGTATATCGGGGAGGGAGGTCGGTAATGTTCCGGACTCTGATAATCGGCAGTCGTCCTTGAAGCAGCTTGCTTCAGCGACAATCCGCTGCAGCTCTCCTGTACTAACCCACGCAGCTCAACTCCTCGCAGCTCTCAAAGTTCAACTCTCGTCACGACCACGCTTCTCATCTCATCTGCCAAAGTAGTCTGCGTGCGGCGTTTATATCACGTGCATACAAATCAACACGCGTCCTCTTGGGTATGCCTCCCAGTGACCACGCCTCGGCCCTGATTGGTCGCAAGGACACGTTGATGGAGCCACGCCTTGGTTCCTGGCGCTCCTCCCCCTTCTTCTCCAAACTCGGCTGCGTGGTCTATGGCGGCTCACCAAGGGAAAAGTCACCGCCGATGCTTTGAGAGGGACGTTTTTGGGGCCTGTGTTTACTTCATTAATACAACGCAGATTCAAACTATTGGGAACAGATCCTTAACTGAAACATAGACTAATGAAATAACGAGAGAGGTCCTATGGTGTCTGACGTGTTGTACATGGCCTAACTAGGGTGCACCCTTTACAAAGGGGATATTTACAAGTTTATTATTTTACAAGTGAGGGGTTCTCAAAACCGCAACAATATATATCCTATGATGGTACCATCAGCTCGTATAAGGTAACTCACTGTGCTCCAAGTGAGTGAAAAAAATAACATTCCCAATGTCTCTATATTCCCGTCTTCAAGCTCAAAGATGATCCCCTCCAGCGATCATCAGAACGATGTCGAATTGACACCAGAATCCCGTTCCGATGACAGGCCGAGTTACGCCGCCAAAACTGCACGAAGGCGTACATGGCCAAAGTTGCGCAAAGAGTCACGCGGCCCAAAGCGGCGTACAGGCGCACTCAAGGCGACTGGGAAATCCAAAGGCCCCCTCCAGTCGACGGGGAAATTACACCCTCGGGTATGAACTTTCACGGCTCACAGTCGGCGAACCGCAAATTAATCTTCAATAGCCACGGTGCACACACACACACATCAGATACGTCTGAAAGCGGTGGAAATGGCTGACAAAGCAAAGAAACCTTGCTCGACGCGCGAAGCGCGTGAGTCAAAATGGCTGACAGCCCATTCTCGTGATGAAACGACACGACGATGATTCCTCAGAATCCAACGCCAAACCTGACACGCAGGTTGATCAGTTGCAGTGATAACAACTCTGTCGCATGAATCCCTTCCCCAGGAAACCCGAAAGTTCACTAGCGACTCTCGTTCGACGACGTTTTGCTCCGGACCTTGAAGCGACTCACTTCTTGTCCGACTTCAATTGCCCCGCCTTTTTCTTTTCTCCTTCCGCTTTGTCGTCGTCCGGTTCCCGATCCGGTTTCCTGTTTCTTTCAACATTAACTTTTTACCTTTTGAAAACAGTTCATGGACAATAAACCTTTTGAAAACCATAATAGTACATGGAATCAGAAATATTTACAGTGGATGCAAACCACCACAACGGAAGTGACTAATCCATAACACTCCCCTCCCCCCTCCCCCCCCCCACCCCCCAAGAAAGAAAGTTTGAACATAGTGAAAACATTCTTTGCAGGCAAAACTCTTCCAACAAACAAAAGTAAACTCACCCCCAAATCATCAATTCCCGTGAGCAACGATAATAATCAATATTTCCCAAAAATAAAGCAACAAAACTTCAAACAACCTCCAGAGATTTCCAAAGTTAGTTCACTCTGGACAAAGCATCATCAACGACATTGTCCCTACCCTTTCCATGCTCAATTTACAAGTTGAACTCCTGCAAAGCCAAACTCCATCTCATCAACCTCTGATTTTTATTTTTCATTTTTTGAATGAAGGTTAAGGGGTTGTGATCAGTGAAGACTTTTATAGGAAAGGTAGTAGTTCCCAGATACACCTCATAATGCTGAAGCACCAGCAGGAGAGCAAGGGTCTTTTTTTCCACGGTGGCATAATTTGCCTGGTGTTTGTTGAAATTTTTGGAATAGTAGCACACCGGGTGATCCACTCCATCCTCATCTTCCTGTAATAGAACTGCCCCAGCCCCCACATCACTTGCATCAATGGCCAACTTGAAAGGTGCTTGAAAATCCGGGGCTGCTAGGACAGGAGAGCTCATTAATATTGCTTTGACGTGGGCAAAGGCAGCCTGACATTTGTCATCCCAAACAAATTTGGTCTCTTTCCTCAGCAAATTCGTTAAAGGGGCTTCCACATCAGAAAAATTCCTGCAGAACCACCGGTACCACCGAGCCATACCCAAGAATCTCCTAAGCTCCTTCTTCCTTTTTGGAACTTGGAAGCGATCAATGGCTTCTACCTTGGCTGTCACCAGTTGCACCTGACCCTGACCTACGACATGGCCTAAGAACACCACCTGTGCCTTCACAAACTCACTCTTAGATAAGTTGATGGTCAACCCTGCCTCGGTCAGTTTCTTGAAAAATGCATGGATTTGTTTAATATGATCTTCCATGGTCATGGTGTGGATGATGACATCATCCAGATAAGCCTCCACCCCCTCAAGGTCTGCAATAAGCTTATTAATCAGCTGTTGAAATGTAGCAGGCCCGTTTTTCAATCCAAAGGGAAGAACCTTGTACTGATACAACCCATTTGGTGTGACTAAAGCTGAGATTTCCTTGTCTCTATCAGTAAGAGTAATCTGCCAATACCCCTTCAGCAAGTCAAACTTGGTTACAAATTTAGCTGGGCCTATTCTATCAATACAGTCATCAATCCTCGGGATGGGATAGGAGTCGGTCTTGGTCACTGCATTAACCCGTTTTAAATCCGTACAACAACGAAAACTGCCATCGAGTTTTGGAACCAACACACATGGTGAGCTTCATTCACTGCTGCTTGGTTCGATGATGTCATTCTCCAACATATACTGAACCTCCTTCCGAAGATACTCCATCTTCACAGGGTTCATCCGATAGGGGCGTTGCTTCACTGGAGTGGCTTCCCCCACCTCAATGTCATGATATACCAGGTCAGTACGACCAGGTACATCTGTGAACAAATGTGCAAATTCAAAAATTAAGCTGGATAGTTGTCCTTGTTGTTCCCTCGCCAAATGACCTAATTTCTCATCTAAATGACTCAACACTTCTGTGTTCGTCAATCTGGGACAAGCCTGGTCATCAAAGTTATCAAACTTCACACCGGCGTCAACCTCTGTATTCTCTTGCACCCCGGCTACAGGCACAACAGGTGAGACAGGAACCATTTCTTCCACAGGCTTCTTCTCATGATATTTCTTCAGTCGGTTGACATGACACAGCTGCTGCTTTTTCCGTCGGTCGGGAGTTGTTACCACGTAATCTGTCTCATTTACCCTCCTTTCGATTGCATAGGGACCATAATATCTAGCCTGTAGTGGCTGACCTGGGACAGGAAGCAACACCAACACTCGGTCCTCAGGACTGAAATTTCTTATCTGAGATTTCTTGTCATGTCTCACTTTCATTTTTTCCTGTGTCACTTTCAAGTTTCTTCTCGCAACTTCACAAGCCTTTGCCAATCCGTGCCTAACCGTTGACACATACTCCACCACTGTTGACTGTGACTCCTCCTGTAGCCACTGATCTTTCACCATTTTCAATGGTCCTCGTACTGCGTGTCCAAACACAAGTTCAAAAGGACTGAATCCCAATGACTCCTGAACGGATTCCCTCGCAGCAAACAACAATAAGGGTATTCCTTCATCCCAATCCTTGTCACATTCAAAACAATATGTTCTGATCATATTCTTCAATGTCTGGTGAAACCTTTCCAAGGCCCCTTGGCTCTCGGGATGGTAAGTGCTTGATCTTACTTGTTCCACTCCCAACAGGTGTACCACTTGTTGAAAAAGCGTTGACATGAAATTGGAACTCTGATCAGATTGGATGACCTTAGGTAGACCAACCAAAGTGAAAAATTTAATCAAGGCCTTCGCAATAACTGCCGCAGTAATTTTTCTAAGAGGCACTGCCTCTGGGAACCATGTGGAAGCGCACATGATGGTCAGCAAATATTGATGTCCAGCCTTAGTTTTAGGTAAAGGGCCCATAGTCAATAACGACTTGGCTGAATGGCTCTTCAAAAGCTGGAATAGGTTTTAAAGGTGCAGATGGGATTTTCTGATAAGGTTTTCCCACCAGCTGGCAAGAATGGCAAGATTTGCAGAACTCGCCACATCACGTCGTAATCCTGGCCAGAAAAAATGTACCAATATTCTGTCACAGGTCGTGTTCACTCCAAGGTGCCCGGCCAAAGGTGACTCATGTGCCAAACTCAATATCACCTTCAGGTACGGCGGTGGCACCACAATTTGGTAATGAACTTTCCACTCATCGTTTGCTGGCACCTCCGGTGGTCTCCATTTTCTCATAAGTATTTCCCCTTTCATGATGTAACCAACAGGTATCTTCATAGCCTCTTCCTCTGTAATGGCTTTACCAATTAAACTCCGGATCTTCGAGTCTCCGTGTTGTTCTTCAACAAGTCCCTTTCGGACCAGCATTGTTTGCTCAACCTCGTTCACCGATGTCTCCGACGGACACTACATTTCCTCTTTGGTTCCAGATGCCACCTTTTCCTTAAGTTCCTTGATGTCACTCCCTTTCTTATTACCTCTTTCAGAATTTTCCTCCAATATCTCCAAATAACCCCAATCCACATCTCTTTCAATCTCCTTCTCTTCAGAGCGCTTTCTTACCATAGCACGAGTCACTGCACAGGATGGAAAGATACCCAGAATCTCCTGCTCTGACTGTGTGGTGTTATTTTCCATACTGGGCTTTTCAACCAACATTGGATTACCAGAAACTTAACCACCGGCCAAATCATTCCCGAAAATAAAAGATTCCCTCTACAGGAAGAGTGGCTTGTAAACCTCTGGTGACCGGTCCTGACACCAAATCAGACTTCAAATGGATGACATGAAGTGGAGCTTTAACATTGCCACCAACCCCTGTAAAGGAACACGAACACCAGTTGCCGTCTTCTCTGACAATGGCAAAATGCCCTCAAGCAACAAAGATTGATGTGCTCCTGTGTCCCTCAATACCCTAACAGGTCTCTAGTTCGTTAAGTCTCCATCCAGTGACACAAACCCCTCTGAAATAAATGGTTTGTAACCCTCTTGAACAAGGTCGTTCTGTGATGCCGTAACTTTGGCATGGGAACCTTCACAAGGCCCTGTCCTCAAAGGACGATTTCTCGCATTTGCCAATGCATTCGGAGTTGTACTAGTCTGATATCGCTCCTGATTTTTCCTTTTCAGGGCGTAACATTGGGACATCAAATGCCCAGGTTTCTTGCAAAAAGCGCAAGTAGGCCCGGAGGAAAAACTCGTGGTCTGCCTCGAGCCCCCCGGAAGATAAGTCTGTCTTGGAACTGTAGTCATCTGATCCCTAAAAGTTGCGGTATCAGATTAGTCCTCATAGTCATCTCGAGGCCGCCTCCATGAATATTTGTTTTCCGCACCTGATTTACCATAACTCCCCTGGCTAACTCTAGGCGGGACGTTAGGTTTGTGGAACCCCATCCTGTGTGTCAAGGCATAGTCATCTGCCACGGTTGCTGCCTCATACAACTCTGGTACTTTCCTTTCATCCAGATGTACTTTAATGTCTGCGTGGATACACTGTTTGAATTCCTCCACCAAGATCAATTGTCCCAACAGGTTGAGGTCTTTCCCAATCCCCTTCGAATCACACCACCGATCAAACATGGTTTCCTTCATTCTGGCAAACTCCACATGGATCTCACTCTCTCTCTTCCTGGCATTCCAGAATTTTTGCCGGTAAGCTTCAGGGACCAATTCATAGGCTTTGAGAATGGCTTTCTTCACTTTCTCATAATCTGCACATTAGTCATTCGGTAATGCCGAATAGATACCTTGAGCATTACCCACCAAAACACTTTGCACTAACATAGTCCAGGACCCCCACCAGCCATTTTAGCATTTGAGGCACTTTCTCAAAGTGTAAAAAAAACTTGGCTACCTCCTTTTCATTGAAGGGTGGAACCAGCCTCACATGTCTGCCAACATCCCAGGTGTTCTGAGTAGTTGTCGAACCAGCCGGCATGGATGCTACCTCTCCCCATTCTCCCATTAATTTCAGCTCCTTGAGTTTAACTTCCTTTTGATACTCCATGTCATGTTCCTTTAACTCCCTTTCGGCTCTCCTCTCCTCTGCTCTTTCCTTTTCTCTTCTTTCTTCGAGTTCCCTTTCAGTTCTCCTTCCCTCTGCTCTCCTTTCTTCTTCAGCTCTCCTTTCCTCTGCTCTTCTCTCCTCGAGTTCTCTTGCAGCTCTCCTTTCCTCTGCTTTTAACCATTCCTGGCTCTGCAGTTGCATCTCCATTTTCCGGAGCTCCACATTTTCTTTTTCCTCGGGTAACCAATCCAAGGCTACCTCTGTCCATGTGCCCTGTCCCACCAGAGATTCTGTCACCAATGTCTGCATCTCTGCTTTCTTCATACTAACTCGGACCTCCAAGTTAAAATGTCTGGCCAATATCAAGAGTTCCGATTTTTTTAACGCTTGGAACTGTGCCTCATTCGGGGACGCCGCAAACTGTTCTGCATCAAACACCATGGTGACTATCAGTTAGCACCTGTTAGCCTTCACACAAAAATTTCCAAATTTTTTGAAAAATTTGGGAATGTTAGAAAAATTCCAAATTTGGGGAATTTGGGGAATGCTAGGGAATTCTATCCCGGACGAGCCCCCAATTTCTGTTATGTGCTCCTCCCCGACCCCCTGGTCACTGTGTACCTCCGAGCCCAGAGAAGAGTCACGGCAGAAAAATGTGTTATTCTGTGTCAAAAATAAATGGGTGAAACCACACCAATATTGTTACCAACAAACAAATATTGTATTAAAATCACACAAGAATAACAGCACAACAATAACAGTAATCAAGAGTACAATCAATATATATCCTATGATGGTACCATCAGCTCGTATAAGGTAACTCACTGTGCTCCAAGTGAGTGAAAAAAGAACATTCCCAATGTCTCTATATTCCCGTCTTCAAGCTCAAAGTTGATCCCCTCCAGCAATCGTCAGAACGATGTCGAATCGACACCAGAATCCTGTTCAGATGACAGGCCCAGTCACGCCGCCAAAACTGCACAAAGGCGTATGCAACCAAAGCGGCGCAAAGAGTCACGCGGCCCAAAGTGGCGTAGAGCCGCATTCAAGGCGACTGGGAAATCCAAAGGCCCCCTCCAAGTGACGGGGAAATCACACCCTCGGGTATGAACTTTCACGGCTCACAATCGGCGAACCGCAAATTAACCTTCAAAAGCCACGGTGCACACACACACATCAGATACGTCTGAAAGCGGTGGAAATGGCTGACGAAGCAAACAAACCCTGCTCGACGCGCGAAGCGCACGAGTTAAAATGGCTGACGGCCCGTACTCGAGACGAAACGACACGACAATGATTCCTCGGAATCCAACGCCAAACCTGACACGCAGGTTGATCAGTTACAGCGATAACAACTCTGTCGCAGGAATCCCTTCCCCAGGAAACCTGAAAGTTCACTAGCGAGTCTCGTTCGACAACGTTCGCTCCAGACCTTGAAACGACTCGCTTCTTGTCCGACTTCAATCGGCCCGCCTTTTTCTTTTCCCCTGCTGCTTTGTCGTCGTCCGGTTCCCGAACCGGTTTCCTGTTTCTTTTAACATTAACTTTTTACCTTTTGAAAACAGTTCATGGACAATAAACCTTTTGAAAACAATAATAGTACATGGATTCAGAAATATTTGCAGTGGATGTAAACCACCACAACGGAAGTGACAAATCCGTAACATGATTTTCCTAAATATGGCTGCTTGGCTATGCAAGAGCTTTCATTCATTCTCCTGAACAAACTGCAAGTTCTTCTTTGTCATAATGTATCTCCTTTAACATTTCTCTCGTTAATTCACATGTTGTTCTTTTAGGTCTTTGAAGTCCATAATGATTCCGATCATATCCTCTGAAATCCATAACTTTGTCTTCAATCATCATGAGAGCTTCATTGAAAATAATTTCATTTCTACAAATCATTTCTAAATCATGAACTTCTCTTTGAATTATGTGTAAGATATCCTCACACAGGCTCTCTTTATTATAATTCCATAGTTGTTGGGGGTTCAGTTAGGGCACACTGTGTTATGAGAATGGCAAATAAATGTCTCAGTCATCAAGGAGAGCGACTAATAACAACTTCTTCTGGAGTTTGTTTCCAGAGTAGGTCATCTTCTAGGAAGCCATGCAATGAACAGGCCTCCTTGAAGGTATCGCAAATCCTATCCTCGTATGTCTTTAAATCCTCAGACTTTGGATCATGAACAGTACGAAGTAACAGCCTCACATGGAAGACTTCACCCAGATTTGGATGTATTGTGCACACCCTTCCAAGGGAATCTTTAGACTTTGCCCCTGGATGACCTTCTACAGGTTTGCCTTGAAATCTCCTTTAACACTTTCTGCCACCAGCAGCATAGGTGAAATATTTTGCAACCTCATTGAAAAGGAGTGTCTGAGAAAAATTATTTTCTCTACAAAGCTGGAAAAAAGCTGGAAGAGTTGTAATGGGGGCCTCTTGGGCATTTTGTGCTGCATTGCTAGAGTTATCATAAATCCTCTGACCATTTTGGAGATGAACTTGAAGTTTCTGAAAGGTTGGATGATGCTCATGGATGGGAAAGCCAAAGATTATCCAGAGTGCCTTATTGTTGTTTTCATGTCGAGCATTCTGATATGCATAAGTCTCATCATAGTGATCTTGTCTATCTCTGCCTAATTAAAATACAGCCATATCTTGACCTTTATTTACATATTTACAGACATACCTAATCGATTTAACAGAATTGTGAAATTATACATTGATGGGGGCATTGCACATTCTGGAGAGATATAGATTGTGTGGTATAATCCAACGATTGTCGACAACATGTTTAGCCTTTTGCACCTCAATGCCACCATCAGCAACTTTTCTCCTCCGGTACAAAGGATATCCATCTCTACCTGATTGGGTCTCCAAGTGAAAATCTTTCGGGTAGTTCTTGTTGCATTTTCCAGCTCTCATGCAAGGTGACTTTCTATTCAAAGGTCCACATGGTCTATGAACCATTTTTGTCAATGTAATTTTATGGAGTAATGGATCTTCATATTTACTGGGCAATGCTGCACAAATTACAGCATCTATTTCATTGGGCATGATCTTCTCCTGTCGCCAAATCAATATATGGGCATGTGGCAATCCTCCTCTGCGATTCAAATGTTATGTGGAATCTTACTTTTCCAAATACGTGTTTTTTTTTCTTGAGCAAATCCATAAAAGCAATGATTTTCTTTTGTCTGAAAACTCTTGCTATTACATCATGACGCTCATCTGGCTTTGGATTTACCGTGGGTGCTCTTTTAATCCCTGCCCAGTGAGAATTTTTTTGTTGTTGTTGTTGTATACTGAATCGAGGCTCGTGAAAGAGCTGACATTTACTTCACAAACAAATCAACCAGACAAACAAAATATATAAAAAGAGGGAGCGGAAGACAAGAGAAGGTGAAGCACACAAACACTTGAGAGCACACAACATTTAAGAGCAGGGAGATGTGTGGGAGGGAGAAGGCTTGGGGGTAGGAGGCGTGGGAAGGAGGGGGAGTGGGAGAAGTATTAAACACAAGGACACCAAGGACTTCCAGGACAGAAGTTGGTATTTCAAAAAAGTGGAATTGGGGTGAAATTAGCGGGGATAGAAAAGATGAAGGTTTTGGATGGGGGAAGATAAGAGATGGTGGTGAACAGCTGTTTTAAAGACCTGGAGGGTGGAGTGGGATTGAAGAGAGTGAGGGAGTTTGTTCCAGAGGTGGGAGATAAGAGGAATGAAGGAGTGAAGGTGAGCAGAGAGTCTTGATTTTGGCAGTTTAACCATAAGAGGGTTGCAGGCAGATATTGTGCGACCTGTAGGAATATTTGCGGGACAGAGCCCAGAGAGAGCTGGGGGGGGGCAAGGCCAGAGAGGAGTCGGGAGAAGACAGAAAGGCCACCAACCTGCCTGCGGTGAGTGAGTGAGAGGCCCTTGTAGTTAGCTTCATCGCGGGAGATTCCAATGATTCTGAATGCTTTGGTTTCAACAGCGTGAAGACGAGCTAGGTGTGAGGCAGGAGCACCAGCCCAGAGAGGAGAGCAGTATTCCATTGAGCTCTGGATGAAAGCCTTGTATGTGGTGAGGAGCTCAGGTGTGCCAAGGAAGGACTTCGCACGATGGAGGATGCCCAGTCGGTGACTGGCTTTGGAGGCCAGATTTGAAATGTGGTTTTCCCAGGAAAGATCATGGCAGATAGTGAGACCCAAAAGCTTGAGTGATAGAACTTCTTGGAGAGGATTATTCAGAAAGTGTATGGGAGGGTTGTCCAGTCGGTCTTTTCGGAGATACATCGTAAGAGTGTGAGATTTGTCAGGATTGAAAGAGATGTTCCACTTGTTTGCCCAGTCTGTGATTTTGTCCAGGTCTGCAGAGAGTGAGGAGGCTGGAGACTGCCGATCTGAGGGATGAAGAATGGAGCGACAGAGTAGAGTCATCAGCAAAGAGATAGAGAGGATTTTCAAGAGAGTCAGAGAGATCATTGATGAAGACCAGAAAAGCACAGGGCCCAGAACACTGCCTTGGGGAACTCCAGCCTGAACAGGAAGAGGAGATGAGAGAAACCCATCCAGGGCCACACGTTGACTATGACTAGAGAGGAAGACCACCAGCCATGCGTGGAGATTTCCATGGATACCAAAAGAGGAGAGTTTGGTGAGCAGAGCGGGGTGCCAGACCGTATCGAAGGCACGTGATATGTCAAGGGAGACAGCTCTAATTTCCTGTTTGGTATTGAGGACCTCCATCCATTGTTGAGAAAGCAGAAGCAGCATGTCCAGAGTAGAGTGACCACGTCTGAAACCAAATTGATGATCAGAGATCAAGCCATTGGAGAAGAGGAAAGATTTCATATCTGAAGCAATGATGGATTCCATGACTTTGCTGATAATTTGGAGAAGGCTGATTGGTCTGTAGTTGCTGGGATCTGTTTTTGCAACTTTTTTGTGCAAAGCGGTGCTGTTGGCAGATTTCCAAGCAGATGGCAGATGACCTTGAGCAAAAGAGAGGGTGAAGAGAACAGAGAGAGGGGGTGAAAGAGCGGAAGAACAGGATTTTAGGACCCATGGGCTGATGCCGTCAGGTCCAGTTGCAGAATCAGAGTCGAGGGTTGACAGAAACTTTTCCACCTTGTCAGGAGGAAAGGACACAGAGTCCAGGAGCAGCTGGGTACAACTGGGTATGGTGGAAACAGAGAGGGATGGGTTTGGGACACAAGATTTAGAGGCAAACACAGAGTTGAGGCATTCAGCTTTTTCACGTGCGGAGTCAGCCGTGTGGCTGTTTGAGGTGAGGGAGGGGATGGAGGGGGAACAAACACCAGACACAGATTTGACCAGATGCCACCAGGATTTGGAAGAGGGAGACAGATAAGAGAGTTCTGTCCTGAGAACGGAGAGATATTGTTTCCTGGCTCTCCTGAGGGTGGTGTTTCTGGGCAATAGCCTCACCACAAGATTCCGTGTACCATGGATGGGAGGAAGGGTATGACAACTGAAGACGATATGGGATAAATCTGTGCATGAGAGAGAGCAATTTACTTTGGAAGAATTCCCAGGATGAGTTGATGTCAGAGGCGGTAGAGATGGGAGACCAGTCCAGATGATTGATGGCTGCTTGAAGACCGTGCCAGTTTGCCTGAGTGAAATGCCAGACTCGTCGATGCTGAGGAGGCTCTCTGAGAATGGTCAGAGAGATGTCCACTGTAACAAGCACATGATCAGATGAGCCGATTGAAGCAGAAGAAGAGCAGCAGACATTTTCAGGGAAGTTAGTCATAACCAAGTCCAGAAGAGAAGATGCTCCGTTGACTGAGATCTGGGTCGGGAAATTGACAGATTGTGTCAGTCCCAGTGAGTCACAGAAGTCCTTTGCTGAAGAGCCATGGCTGGTGAGAGAGGTACCCACACCCAGCCAACTGGCATGGTGACAATTGAAATCACCACATATGAGGAAGAGAGAGTTGGGATGGGTAGATAGAAGTTGGTCCATATTATCAGACAGCGAGATGTAGATGGAGTCATCACTGTTTGGTGGACGGTACAACACACATATGCACAAAAGGTGGGAGCGAAGGGGAAGCCGTAGCCAAAGGTATTCCTGGGTGTGAGGGAGAGAGGGCAGTGCAGGGCGAGTGAGGAAGAGTTTTTTATAAAGATAGCAACGCCCCCTCCAGGACGAGGCTCAGGTCTATCATACCGGAGGAGGGAGTAACCTGGGAGAGATACCAAGGAATCAGAGTCATCATGAAGGAGGAAAGTTTCTGTTAAGCAGATCACGTCTGGTTTGTCAGAAGCAACCTGTATGGAGAGATCAGTCAAGTTTGAGCGAAGGCCCCAGATGTTTGAGGTCAACTCTGTTAAAGAAGAGGAAGGGGGAGCATCGGATACAGAACAGGGGGGGGAGTGGTAGGGTAAGATGTGGAAGAGGAGGAAGAGGTAGGGAGAGCTGTTGAAGGTGTGTCAGAGATTTCAGAATAGCTTGGAGAAAGGGAAGAATGGGGCGGACAAAAGGTTTGATGGTGATTGGGTGAGGTGCAGTGAGGTGTTATTTGAGGAGGGGGAAGAGTGAGGCAGAAGGTTGAGGGAGATGAAGGTGAAAGTTGGAAGGGGGAAGAAGCAGGGAGGACGCTTTGAGGAGGAGGGGTGAGAGGGGAGTCTAGGAGGGGAGGAGTGAGGGAGAGTCTCGGAGGGGAGGGGTGTGGGGGGAGTTTAGGAGGGAAGGGGCAAGGGGGGAGATCTGAAAGGGATGGGTGATGGGGAAGATTTGGAGGGGAGGGGCAGGGGGGAAGATTTGAAAGAGATGGGTGATGGGGAAGATTTGGAGGGGAGGGGCAAGGGGTGGATTTGGAGGGGAGGGGTGATGGGCAAGTTTTGAAGGGGAGGGGTGATGGGGAAGTTTTTGAGGGAAGGGGTGATGGGGAAGTTTTGGAGGGAAGGGGTGATGGGGAAGATTTGGAGGGGAGGGGCAAGGGGGAATATTTGAAGGAGATGGGTGATGGGGAAGATTTGGAGGGGAGGGGCAAGGGGGAAGATTTGAAAGGGATGGGTGATGGGGAAGATTTGGAGGGGAGGGGCAAGGGGGAATATTTGAAAGAGATGGGTGATGGGGAAGATTTGGAGGGGAGGGGCAAGTGGTGGATTTGGAGGGGAGGGGTGATGGGCAAGTTTTGAAGGGGAGGGGTGATGGGGAAGTTTTTGAGGGAAGGGGTGATGGGGAAGTTTTGGAGGGAAGGGGTGATGGGGAAGATTTGGAGGGGAGGGGTGAGATTGGATTTTGAAAAATGTACGATTAATGGGAAACGAACATTTCTTGCAAAATGAGTTTCTTGAGACCTTCGAGTCAAAAATATGTTTGAGGACACTGAAGGATGGGTGGAGTTCTGGAGAGTTTAGGGAATGTATGAAAGAGGCACTGTAACTGTAAGAGATGGAATTTTTTTTTGGAATGAATACATTTGGTGAGCAAGTCGAAAGCATCCTTTTATAGAAGAAGAAGAAAAAGGTGTTATAATATGACAGAATACAGTTCTTCAGGGGACAGTTGAAACATTTTTTAATGACGTGAACACGTGATCACGAACAACGTGGTCGAAGAACGAACGAACAAATAAGAACGAACAACGGATAAGAACAGAGAAGAGAATTTATTATTATTTTTTTTTTTTTTTTTGAGTTGAGCTGAAAACAGAGACAGAGACCGAACGTGAAACGTGAAAAATAGAGCCCGAATGTAATTGCGAGCGCAATCGAAGAGCCGCTGAGACAGAAACAAAGCTTCAAGCCAAGGTCAGACACGGTAGCCTACTAGTACTACACTAGGCGTCAGAATACGCGACATGAACTAACCGACGATTCTGTACACAGGTATGAAAAACCAACACCAAGAATACTATTAAAGACACACCAATAGTTACACACACTGAAAGAAAGATACAGTTTCGACAAAAACACAATTGTGAAAAGTTACTTAACTTCGAAAGCGTGCGCGCATGGACAGCTTTGAAGAGACGTGACATGACGAGAAGAGACGTGAAGAGACTTTGAAGAGATTTAAAACGTTAGACAAGTGGTCGATGTTCCGGGAAGTTAGGGGGAGAAGAGAAAATCTAAGAAATAAGCAATACAGCGAAGGAAAGAACTTAAAATTCACAGAACACCTATGGGGGTAGGGAAGCCGAGAGACTCCAGGCCGCGCACGCGGTGGAACAGAAAACGATTAAATTATACAAAAGTTTGCAAGAATTGCAAATCAACACCAACTGGAAAACGCACTGCAACACATGCACAATAAAAAGCGAGTAGAAATTGACGAAGACATGAATGGAAAAAATACGATAACTTTTGATGCCGTGCAGAGATCGAAGACGCTTCCTTGCTCCAGGGACCGGAAACGGAAGTGATATGCTACTTCAAACCCCTTCAAATTGTAAGTGTATGTAATGAATGATATCAGATTTTTCATAATTCCGCACATAACACATTACATCTTGTATTTTCTCATTCATGTACCTTGGTCCACCAATAAAGTTAGAGAGAAGAATTACTAATTTTTCTATTGTTGTCGGATCTCTGTAATTTCTAAATGCATCACTTCGATTTTGGTAATCAGTTGCTCGTAACTGAGCTTGATGGGTCTGAACAAATGATAATCTTTCCAATTCAATTTTAGCCCACATATCAACTGCAAATTGGCAGCAAAGAGACGTAGATCTTAGTATTGTGTTGAATTCATGTTCTCTTTCCATTAATCGATTATGAATAAAAATTCATAGCCGAAAACTTTTGTGAAGTTTGAGTTCCAGTTTGTGGATTTACCTGGAAATACTGAAAGTGGTCACCATCTTCCCCATTCCAAAACAGCAAAGGAGATTGAAGTGAGTCATAGGCTCTCTGTGTTTCATTGATTCTTTTCAGTCGGCTGTCTCTTTGCTCGATGACGATATCTCTTGTGCTGTGCTCCTGACCAACCAATAATATCGCTACTTCATCTGTAATCGGAGCATTGCATCTCCTTTCATGTTCTCCAGCTGGGGTTTTATCAGCATGGACGATTATTTTATGGTGATCTGAATTCATCTTTTCCATTGCAGACTTTATACTGGATACATTAGGATTATATTGGTGAAGCATATCTTGAAGAGCATGAACACTGTTTGAATCAAGATTAGGAATTTGTAAATTTGTTCTTTGTTTGGCCTCTTCTTCGTCATTACCCATGAAATAAAATTGCAGAAATTTAGCAGGTTCATCTCGTAATGGTAAAAGAGACCCAGGTTTATGATGAATCTGCCCTTGAATTCTAAAAGTGGGCATATAACCATCCTCTCTGATTTGATTTGTTCCAAAAGATGTCATCTGAAAACAGCTGTTGTACTTTCTTATGTTTTTCAAGCACATTTTAGAATCTGGAGTTATTCCCATAAGAAGAGCATTTAGTGGTTCTGGTGGCTCCCTCAAAAGTGGTAATTGAACTTCAGCATTTGAGCAACACATGGAAGGTGGCTCTCTTTTCCATTTTTTGCATGGCAATACTCATATATTTTTGATCTCCCAATATCATAATCAGTGTTTGATTCGTAGTCAATGTTGGGATCATAGTTGAAAGCATTTAAGAATAATGTTGGTCTCCTTGCTGCAGCTGTTCTCCAAACAATCCGTTGTTCTTGTTCAAATTGTTGCCTTCTTATTCTACCCTCGTCATCTTCTCTTGCCCTTATTGCAGCTTGTCGTTGTTGTTGCTGTGTTTGCCTTTTTGTTGTGGCCTCTTCATCTTCTCTTGCCCTTATTGTAGCTTGTCGCTGTTGTTGCTGTGTTAGCCTTTTTGTTGCGGCTTCTTCATCTTCTCTTGCCCTTATTGTGGCTTGTCGCTGTTGTTGCTGTGTTAGCCTTTTTATTGTTGCCTCTTCATCTTCTCTTGCCCTTATTGTAGCTTGTCGTTGTTGATGCTGTGTTTGCCTTCTTGTTGTTGCCTCTTCATCTTCTCTTGCCCTTATTGTAGCTTGTCGCTTTTGTTGCTGTGTTAGCCTTCTTGTTTTTGCCTCTTCATCTTCTCTTGCCCTTATTGTAGCTTGTCGCTGTTGCTGCTGTGTTAGCCTTCTTGTTGTAGCCTCTTCATCTTCTCTTGCTGTTATTGCAGCTTGTCTTTCTAGCTGTTCTCTTAAGTGGGTACATCTTGTTTCCTGTGATTCTTGGGACCTTGTATCCTCGTTTATTTTGACACGTTTGGATTTAGTTGAAAATGAAGATTTTCTTGCTCTTCTTGGCATGCTGAAAAAGGGAAGTTATTTCCAAATCAAGTGTGAAAATAATGAACGCAAGTACACATACATTCAAAGTACACCGCCCCATGCCAAATAATTAAATATGCTGCAGCGCAACATTGCCGGGGCACCTCCGGCACCCAGCAATACCGCAGTGCAGCTCATTGAGGCTCCATTGGGAGGGAGAGGTGTACACTAATTGATTGCTTAATTGTATAATTAAAATCAATAAAAGATTATCACAAAATATTTTCATAATCAATTGGCCAATCGCATAACTAAACCACTAGTACTTCATCCGAAGATGTATCTTTTAGAAATTTAATTAAATAAGTCATTTATAAAAAATTAAATAATTAATTGATTACTCAAATAATTAATCGATTAATCAATAAATAATTAATAGATGAAATGATTAATCAATAAATCAAAAATATCCTTGATAGCCACATCACTTGGTCACTCATGTCCAAATGTCAGCTTCCTAACTCAAAAGGTGCCTGAGTTAATGGTCAGAAGAGAAAGGAAATTTGATTAATTAAATAAGTACTCAATTAATTGCTAATAATTAAATAACTCCTCAATTTATTGATTAATCAAAAAAAAAAATATCGTTTTTGAAAAAAGACTTGCTCACTATTGTGCCGAAATTTCAGATTCCTAGCTCAAAGGATGGCTGAGATATCGCCCGGACAACCAAGAAAGAAAACAAACAAGAAAGAAAACAAGTACAAATACATTCAAAGTACACCGCCCCATGCCAAATAATTAAATATGCTGCAGCGCGGCATTGCCGGGGCGCCTCAGGCGCCCGGCAATACCGCAGTGCAGCTCATTGAGGCTGCATTGGGAGGGAGAGGTGTACACTAATTGATTGATTAATTGTATAATTAAAATCAATAAAAGATTATCACAAAATATTTTCATAATCAATTGGCTAATTGCATAACTAAACCACTAGTGCTTCATCCGAAGATGTA
Organism: Myxine glutinosa; assembly: GCF_964187855.1. NCBI lineage: Eukaryota > Metazoa > Chordata > Myxini > Myxiniformes > Myxinidae > Myxine > Myxine glutinosa. Next base: position 402,954,024 of record NC_136261.1, on the reverse strand, counting down.
TCTTTTAGAAATTTAATTAAATAAGTCATTTATAAAAAATTAAAAAATTAATTGATTACTCAATAAATAATTAATCGATTAATCAATAAATAATTAATAGATGAAATGATTAATCAATAAATCAAAAATATCCTTGATAGCCACATCACTTGGTCACTCATGTCCAAATATTAGCTTCCCAGCTCAAAAGGTGCCTGAGATATTGGCCAAATGAGAAAGAAAATAAATAAATGATTAATAATGGAAATTAATAAATAATCATCATAAAAAAATTAAATTATTAATCAATTTGGTCAGAGAACACATAAACTACCACTATTTCATCAGAATCTGTAACTTTAAAAAAAAAAATTTTTTTGTCATTAATCGAATAATTAAATAATTAATCGATTAATTGATAAATTAATAAATCAAAAATATCCTTTGCAGCCAAAGCACCTGGTCATTGGCATGTCCAAATGTCAGCTTCCTAACTCAAAAGGTGCCTGAGTTAATGGTCAGAAGAGAAAGGAAATTTGATTAATTAAATAAGTACTTAATTAATCGCTAATAATTAAATAACTCCTCAATTTATTGATTAATCAAAAAAAAAAATAACGTTTTTGACAAAAGACTTGCTCACTATTGTGCCGAAATTTCAGCTTCCTAGCTCAAAGGATGGCTGAGATATCGCCCGGACAAACAAGAAAGAAAACAAACAAGTAAGAAAACAAGTACACATACATTCAAAGTACACCGCCCCATGCCAAATAATTAAATATGCTGCAGCGCGGCTCATTGAGGCTGCATTGGGAGGGAGAGGTGTACACTAATTGATTGATTAATTGTATAATTAAAATCAATAAAATTATCACAAAATATTTTCATAATCAATTGGCTAATCGCATAACTAAACCACTAGTGCTTCATCCGAAGATGTATCTTTTAGAAATTTAATTAAATAAGTCATTTATAAAAAATTTAATAATTCATTGATTACTCAATAAATAATTAATCGATTAATCAATAAATAATTAATAGATGAAATGATTAATCAATAAATCAAAAATATCCTTGATAGCCACATCACTTGGTCACTCATGTCCAAATATTAGCTTCCCAGCTCAAAAGGTGCCTGAGATATTGGCCAAATGAGAAAGAAAATAAATAAATGATTAATAATGAAAATAAATAAATAATCATAAAAAATTAAATTATTAATCAATTTGGTCAGAGAACACATAAACTACCACTATTTCATCAGAATCTGTAACTTTAAAAAAAAAAATTTTTTTGTCATTAATCGAATAATTAAATAATTAATCGATTAATTGATTAATTAATAAATCAAAAATATCCTTTGCAGCCAAATCACCTGGTCATTGGCATGTCCAAATGTCAGCTTCCTAACTCAAAAGGTGCCTGAGTTAATGGTCAGAAGAGAAAGGAAATTTGATTAATTAAATAAGTACTTAATTAATCGCTAATAATTAAATATCTCCTCAATTTATTGATTAATCAAAAAAAAAAATAACGTTTTTGACAAAAGACTTGCTCACTATTGTGCCGAAATTTCAGCTTCCTAGCTCAAAGGATGGCTGAGATATCGTCCGGACAAACAAGAAAGAAAACAAGAAAGAAAACAAGAAACCAGAGTGAAAACTGAGTACTCTCTTTCAGCGTGCGTCACTGCCGAGCCCCCTTTGGTGCCCGGCAATGACGATTTGCAATGCCTGGTGATGGCATAGGAAAGGAGCGGTGTACAACAAGAAAGAAAACAAGTACACATACATTCAAAGTACACCGCCCCATGCCAAATAATTAAATATGCTGCAGCGCGGCATTGCCGGGGCGCCTCTGGCGCCCGGCAATACCGCAGTGCAGCTCATTGAGGCTGCAATGGGAGGGAGAGGTGTACACTAATTGATTGATTAATTGTATAATTAAAATCAATAAAAGACTATCACAAAATATTTTCATAATCAATTGGCTAATCGCATAACTAAACCACTAGTGCTTCATCCGAAGATGTATCTTTTAGAAATTTAATTAAATAAGTCATTTATAAAAAATTAAATAATTAATTGATTACTCAATAAATAATTAATCGATTAATCAATAAATAATTAATAGATGAAATGATTAATCAATAAATCAAAAATATCCTTGATAGCCACATCACTTGGTCACTCATGTCCAAATATTAAATTCCCAGCTCAAAAGGTGCCTGAGATATTGGCCAAATGAGCAAGAAAATAAGTAAATGATTAATAATGAAAATAAATAAATAATAATCATAAAAAAATTAAATTATTGATCAATTTGGTCAGAGAACACATAAACTACCACTATTTCATCAGAATCTGTAACTTAAAAAAAAAAACATTTTTTGTCATTAATCGAATAATTAAATAAATAATCGATTAATTGATTAATTAATAAATCAAAAATATCCTTTGCAGCCAAGTCAACTGGTCATTGGCATGTCCAAATATCAGCTTCCTAACTCAAAAGGTGCCTGAGTTAATAATGGTCAGAAGAGAAATGAAATTTAATTAATTAAATAAGTACTTAATTAAACGCTAATAATTAAATAACTCCTCAATTAATTGATTAATCAAAAAACAAAAAATACCGTTTTTGACAAAGGACTTGCTCACTATTGGGCCGAATTCGATTCAAAAAATTCCAAATAAAATGAAAATAAAAGATAAAGGTGAAGGCCAGAGACGAGCAGAAGAAATGAGGAGGATGGGAGCCACAGGCCCGGCAAGGATGGACAGAGGACAAGTGGAAAAGTGGCCACAACGTCATGGGATGGGACTGCGCAGAGGGACTGTGCGATGAAGCAATAGTTTGGAATGCAGTATATATATGTATATATATATATACTCACAAGACTCACAGGGGCGTTACCTTTAATCCCTCTCTGCTTAACACTCGAATCTCCAGGTAGATCCACAATCATAAATCTTACCCCGACAAACGCCGAAACATCAATAACTTATTACATATAGAGTCCCTGTCACCACAGTCGAATACCTACCTATACAGATCTACCTAGCTCTAGATGTTGCTCTACCAAATTCATAACTATATATATATATATATATATATATATGTATATATATATATATATATATATATATATATATATATATATATATATATATATATATATATGTATTTATATATATGTATATATATGTATTTATATATATATATATATATATATGTATTTATATATATATATATATATATATATATATATATATATATATATATATATATATATATATATATATATATATATATATATATATATATATATTTATATATACAGTCACGTGAAAAAGTAAGTACACCCAATGTAAAGTTTTGACTTTTTCAACATACAGCTATTTGATCTTCATTTCAACAATATTGACAGATAAAGGTGATATAATATAACAAATATCATGAAACATTTACATTTTGTAGTCTATTGTATAATTTAAAGAAACATAAATGAAAATTTCGCTTGTGGAAAAAGTAAGTACACCCATACATTTATCACTACTTCAAATCCCTAAAATTAGAATCAGGTGCACCAGCTCAGGTGCAAATAATTAGAACATCGTTGGAGAAGATCTTGGAGGAACCTGTCTTATTTAAACCTCAGACATTTAGTTTGGTTTGCTCTTTGTTGTTGAAGTGTGCTGCGTCACCATGCCTAGATCAAAAGAGCTCTCTGAGGCCTTCAGAAAGGTTATAGATGCCTACAAGTCTGGGAAGGGATTTAAAAAGATCTCCAAACAATTTGAAATCAATCATTCGACTGTCCGGAAGATCATCTGCAAGTGGAGAGGATTCCAAACAACTGCCAACTTGTTCAGGCCAGGCCGCCCCAGCAAGTTCAGCCCGAGAGCAGACCGCAAGATGCAGAAAGAAGTCTCGAAGAACCACAGAATGTCATCACGGGACCTACAGGTAGCTCTTGCCACTGTTGATGTCAAAGTGCACGAGTCTACCATTAGAAAGAGGCTGCACAAATTTGATCTACATGGGAGGTGTGCCAGGAGGAAACCTTTGCTGTCCAGAAAGAACATCAGGGCAAGACTAAAGTTTGCCAATGAACACCGAGGCAAAGACCAGCACTTCTGGGACAATGTGCTCTGGACAGATGAGTCAAAGGTAGAGCTATTTGGCCACAGTACCAGAAGACATGTTTGGCGTAAACCAAAGACAGCATTTGACCACAAGAACCTGATACCAACTGTAAAGCATGGTGGTGGAAATATTATGGTTTGGGGCAGCTTTGCTGCATCAGGGCCTGGGCAGCTCACCATCATAGAATCCACTATGAATTCTTCAATGTACCAGAGGGTGCTTGAGGATAATGTGAGGCCATCTGTCCGAAAGTTGAAGCTCAACCGAAGGTGGACCTTTCAACATGACAACGACCCTAAACATACCAGTAAATCCACCAAGGAATGGCTGAAAAGAAAGAAATGGAGGGTTCTGGAATTGCCAAGTCAAAGCCCGGATCTAAAGCCCATCGAGATGTTGTGGGGGGATTTGAAATGAGCTGTGCATGCAAGAAACCCTTCAAACATCGCACAGCTGAAAGAATTCTGCATGGAGGAGTGGGCAAAATTTCTCCCAGTCGATTTCAGAGACTGGTAGACAGTTATAAGAAACGCCTACTTGAGGTTGTTTCTGCCAAAGGGGGCAATACCACCTATCAGTGCCAAAGGTGTACTTACTTTTTCCACATGCGAAATTTGCATTTATGTTTATTTAAATTATACAATGGACTACAAAATGTAAATGTTTCATGATATTTGTTGTATTATATCACCTTTATCTATCAATATTGTTGAAATGAAGATCAAATAGCTGTATGTTGAAATATGTTGAAAAATTCAAAACTTTACATGGGGTGTACTTACTTTTTCACGTGACTGTATATATATATATGGTTGCGGATCTCCTCGTCGGCCTTCTCCCCTTACCAAGAAGGGGGTTAATCCCCTTGTCTTTTACTGACCGACGGGATCCGGGGGCTATGACGTCCTTCCCTGGCAGCGTTAGGTAGGGTTTTTCGGACTGGGGATTCGCTATTACCTAAGTACTAACGCTGACTGGAAACGTGGAAATAACTCCTGCCCAAATCACGGATATTGATGGAATATGCCGAACGGATAGCGATCCGCTATCCGAGCTGTTAACAATAACTAGACCCGATTATAGCGGTTCTGAATTGTGCCACGTTTACCCAATGGAGGAAATGACTAAAACGGTCGGACCAAGAGGAAAAGGAATAACAGGAATTTATTAACACTTCGTACACTAAGAAGAGGAAGAGAAAGAAATGTGCAGTGAAGAGGAAGAAGCAGATACACAGGGCAGCCTTATACAGTCTTATACTTATACCTGGACACGGGCCCGATCACACTCAGACACAGACTCTCAGACTCACACGGGGCTTGCAGATGATCAGGCGATGGTCCGAAGGATCGTGTCCACAGCTCGCTCCGGTCCCCGACTCGTACCGTGCAGGCGTTGGAAGACGGCAGGCAAGCTCTCCGCGTGGCGGATGCGCGGAGCGAACAATTATATATCGGGGGATCCGTAAGCGGTTTGTGGTTACGTTGGCTCACGGCCGCGTATGTGATGGAATGCTGGCGCTTTATCTGCGCTCACCGCAAGCCCAAGCCAAATTCCCAACCAGCGATCTCCTACAAGTCCTTCTTTACCATCAAGTCCTTCACCATCAACGAATCCTCAGCAAGTCCTTCACAATGGCGCGTTCCTGCTCAGTCCTCATAAGATGCGCTCCTTCCAATAAGTCCTCAGAGGCAGTCCTTCAAACCTCTGCTCATAACTCGAGTCCTTCAGAGGGCTTTGCATGCGCGCTTATATAGACCAGCCCAGCGAACCCTCTGGAAGCTCCATCCACACCCTTACCAGGCCATCCCATCTCAGTCCTGATTGGCTGGTGGCCCTTACCGTCCCCCAATGCTGTGACCCTTGATCTCAACGCCTCTCCACCCCCCACCCCCCCTTTTCGGGCCTATCTCGTGTTCCTTGACTAGTGGCAGCCGAAATGCTAGGCCCAAGATGGATTGCGCCTGATGGGGTAGGGTAGCTTTTGGGGGGTGGAGGCTGGAAAAGGAAAGGAACCTATTCTTATTTGTTTTACACAACGCAGATGATTTTACTAGGGGAAATGGCCTTATCCTAAACACATACTAAGACATAACTAATGGTCTATATGGGCCTACGTGTTGCTTGTGGCCTTACTATGAGGTGCTACCGGTCTTTAACCTTTATTAAATGATGTTATTTCTTACGAGTGTGCGGTCTCAAAACTGCAACACTGCATCCCTCCTTCGCCAGGCTCGGTCCCGAGCCGAACCCACTCAGGGAGTACGACCGGTTTCGAGACAAGGGTCAGGACTACTCTTTAACTTTAGTGACACTCAGGTGTGGTTTTCCCTCTCCATTTACTCTACCACCCTGTGTGCGACAGTCTTACAACACTTAATATGTCCCACCTACTGCGTTGTGTACTATTCTAACAGACTCACGCCCACAATTAACCAAATTATGGAAAGGTTCTCAAACTACACATAGAGCCGGTGGGGGAGCAAGTTCTTTACAAGACTACAAATTATTTACAATACTACAACCCAGGACCTGTTCTTTTTGGGAAAATAAAGTTGAGAAATTTGAGAGGAGAACCAACAAATGCTATGCACTGCACCAATACACACCATATGCACACCAAAATGCACGAGAAGAGCACACAAATGCAAGACACCAATATGCACAGTCATCAAAAATGCACATTTGATAATTAATGATGCCTTGCTTGCTTGGCTGCCGCATCTTCTGGCTTCGTCTTCAGTGTGCCGTCATTAACTTAAGATCTTCTTTCCTGACTGTTACGGATTCGTCACTTCCGTTGTTGTGGTTTTCACCCACTTGACATATCTCTGATATTATGAACTATTATTATTTTCAAAAGGTTTATTATTCATGAACGGTTATCAAAAGTTTAAAAGGATATCTTTAAATGATACAGGATCGAGAACCGGAAGACGACGAGAGGAGAGGCGTGACGACCAAAGTCGGGGAAGACGCGTGACCTCGAGGCTCCGTAGCGAGCGTGGTTTAACGAAAGACGCGAGGGAATTTTGAGTTCCTTGAAAGGACATCCTGCGATAGGGTTTATCGCTGGAATTGAGAAATCTGCTTAGTCAGGTTTTGGGCGCTGAGATTCCGACGAATCCTCGCCTAGCCACATCGACTCAAGTAAGAGCCGTCGGCCATTTTGAACCTCGTGCTTCATACACCGACAAAGGTTTTGCTCCGCGTCAGCTTAACTCCAGCATCCTACCGTCTGTCGGGGATGTGTGTGTGCGACCGCTTCGTCTCAAACTACGTTGCGGTTTGCTGATTGAGCTGTGAACGTGCTCCTCTGGAGGGCGCCTTTGTACAGTTTCGACAGGACGACCGCCATTGCCACCTGCACACGATTCGGGCTTCGACTGGATATCGTTCTAGCGACCGCTGGAGCGAATTACCGTCGCCTTGGAAAAGGTTATAGAGACATTGAGGAGTGTCCTTTTCATTCACTGGGAGCGCAGTGAGTTATCTGACTTTAGTTGATGGTACCATCATAAGCCACAAGGTATATAGAGTGCACTCTTAATTGCCATTTGTTGAACTGTTATTCCTGTGTGTGATTTTTAATACAGTATTTGTTCATTTATAATCATTGGTGTGGTTTCACTATTGATTTTCAACACAGAATAATATATTTTTCTGCCGGGGCTCCTCTCGGGGGTCGGAGGTTTACCGAGACCTGGAGATCGGTGAGGGACCTGTAACAGAAATTGGGGGCTCGTCCAATTGACTCCAATTGACAATTGACAATTGGGTCTTCGTCTGGGATAAAATTCCCTAAAAAACATCCATTTGGGATTGATCCAGATTGAAATTGGGGGTTTGTACTGTGGAAAAATTGGGGGCTCGGCTTTGCTGATTAAATTCCCTAAATCTCGGATGGTGGATTAAATTCCTTAAATTTCGTCTGGGAAAGAATTCCTGAGCATTCCCAAAATTTTCCAATTTTGGAATATTTTTTCAATATTCCCAAATTCTTTTTTTTTTAAACAATTTTTTTTTCTTGTGTGAAGGTTAACAGGTGCTAACGGATAGTCACCATGGAGTTTGACACAGAGAGGTTTGCAGCAACCCCTAGTGAGGCACAGTTCCGAGCGTTACTAAAATCGGAACTCTTGATATTGGCCAAACATTTTACCTTGGAGGTCCGAGCTAAGATGAAGAAAACAGAGATGCAGACGGTGGTGATACAATCTATGGTGGAACTAGGAACATGGAGAGAGGTAGCCTTGGATTGGTTACCAGAAGAACAAGAAAATGTGGAGCTCCAGAAATTGCAGATGCAATAATTGCAGAGCCAGGAAAAGGAAAAAGCAGAGGAAAGGAGAGTTGGAAGAGAACTCGAGGAAAGGATAAAAGCAGAGGAAAGGAGAGCTGCAAGAGAACGCCAGGAAAGGTCAGAAAAGGAAAAAGCAGAGGAAAGGAGAGCTGCAAGAGAACTCGAAGCAGAGGAGAAAAAAGCCGAAAGGGAGTTAAGGGAACGTGAAATGGCGCTTCAGCAGGAAATTAAAGCCAAGGAGCTGGATTTAATGAGGGAAAGGGGAGAGGTACCACCCATGCCGACTGGTTTGACAACTAGTCAAAACACCTGGGATGTTGGCAGACATGTGAGGCTGGTTCCACTATTCAATGAAAAGGAGGTAGCCAAGTTTTTTTTACACTTTGAGAAAGTGGCTCAAATGCTAAAATGGCCGGAGGAGTCCTGGACCATGTTAGTGCAAAGTGTCCTGTTGGGTAAAGCTCAAGATATTTATTCGGCTTTACCGATTGACCAATGTGCAGATTATGGGATAGTGAAGAAAACCATTCTCAAAATCTATGAATTGGTCCCTGAAGCTTACCGGCAAAAATGCCGGAATGCCAGGAAGAGGGAGAGTGAGACCCATGTGGAGTTTGCCAGAATGAAAGAAACCATGTTTGATCGGTGGTGTGATTCAAAAGGGGTCGGGAAAGACTGCGAACTATTGCGACAATTGATCCTGGTGGAGGAATTCCAACAGTGTGTCCATGAGGACATTAAAGTACACCTGGAGGAAAGGAAAGTACCAAAGTTGTATGAGGCAGCAACCATGGCAGATGACTATGCCTTAACACACAGGATGGGGTTCCACAAACCTAACTTTTCGCCTAGACTTAGCCATGGGAGCTATGGTACATCAGGGGCGGAGAACGAAGATTCATGGGGGCGGCCTCGAGATGACTATGAGGACCACTCTGACACCACAACTTTTAGAAATCCGAAGACTACGGTTCCAAGACAGACTTCTCTTCCGGGGGGCTTGAGACAGACCACGAGGTTCTCCTCTGGGCCTACTTGCACTTTTTGCCATAAACCTGGACACTTGATGTCCCAATGTTATGCTCTGGAAAAGGGAAAACAAGAATGGAGTCAGACTAGTACAACTCCGAATGCAATGGCCAATGTGAGAAATCGCCCTCAAAAGGGTTACCAACCATTTATTTCAGAGGGGTTTGTGTCACTGGATGGAGAATCGAATAACCAGACACCTGTTAGGGTATTGAGGGACACAGGAGCACATCAATCGTTAATGCTTGAAGGCATTTTGCCATTGTCAGGGAAGACGGCAACTGGTGGTAGTGTTTGTTTACAGGGGATTGGTGGCAGTGTGAGAGCTCCACTGCATGTTATCCATTTAGAGTCTGATATAGTGTCAGGACCGGTCACCGTAGGTCTACAAGCCACTCTTCCTGTAGAGGGAGTATCTGTTGTTATTGGGAATGATTTGGCCGGTAGTCAAGTTTCTGGTAACCTGATGGTTGGTAAAAAGTCCAGTATGGAAAATAACACCACACCAGTCAGGGATGGAGGCAATATTGGCAAGCTATTTGTAGGGGGACTGAACTTCAAAACAAGGGAAGAGGTTCTGACCTCTGTCTTTGGCAAATATGGACCACTTTTGGAAGTGCGGCTGATAAAAGACAGGGAAACGCAAAGGTCAAGAGGGTTTGGCTTTGTCACATTTGAAAACACAAAGGACGCCAAAGAGGCAGAGAAGGATTGGAATGGCAAGGAGTTGGATGGTCGGACCATAGCGGGAGAGAAGGCAGGCCGTAGGCATCGAGGGGACTACAGAAGAGGAAAATGTGGCGGTAGTTTTGGTGGTGGCCGCAGTCGATATTACTCTGGAGGCTCCCAGAGTTACGGCACCTCCCGAAGGAATAATTATCAGGGCGGTGGCCGAGAAAGAGGCCGCTATTTACGTGACTACAGTGATAAGTGGTCCAACTGTGATTATTACGAAAGTTAGAAAGAGTTGAAGCACTGAATGCTGCAGAGCAGCCGAGCCAAGATTCCTACATGGATTAACTGTGAACGCCACGTTCCTAAAGGCGTCCATGTAGTGAACTTTCCTGCACGGACTAACCGTGAACTCCATGTTCCTAAAGGCATCCATGTAGTGAATACTTCCAGGCCTCACCACCCAACCACCGTGGAACCTGACTCTCAGCTCGGCCTCCCGGGAAAAAGTGCTATCGATTTGCTTGACTTTGATATTTTTGATCAACCCCTTAACCTTCATTCAAGAAAAACTAAAAGTAAAAAATCATAAGGGGATGTAATGGAGTTTGGGCTTTGTGGGAGTCCAACTGGGAAACTGAACATGTGAAGGCCAGGGACACTGCCGTTGCTGATGCTCTGTCCAGAGTAAATTAACTTTGGAAATCTCTGTGGGTTGTGTGAAATGTTGTTGCTTTATTTTTGAGATATTGATAAATTGTTGCTCCCGGGAATTGATGATTTGGGTTGTGAGTTTATTTTTGTTTGTTTAAAGAGTTTGCATGCAAAGAATGTTTTCGCTGTGTTCAAACTTTCTTTCTTGAGGGGGGGAAGTGTTACGGATTCGTCACTTCCGTTGTTGTGGTTTTCACCCACTTGACATATCTCTGATATTATGTACTATTATTATTTTCGAAAAGGTTTATTATTCATGAACGGTATTCAAAAGTTAAAAAGGATATCTTTAAATGATACAGGATCGAGAACCGGAAGACGACGAGAGAGGAGAGGCGTGGCGAGCAAAGTCGGGGAAGACGCGTGACCTCGAGTCTCCGTAGCGAGCGTGGTTTAACGAAAGACATGAGGGAATTTTGAGTTCCTTGAAAGGACATCCTGCGATAGGGGTTATCGCTGGAATTGAGAAATCTGCGTAGTCAGGTTTTGGGTGCTGAGATTCCGACGAATCCTCGCCTAGCCGCATCGACTCAAGTAAGAGCTGTTGGCCATTTTGAACCTCGTGCTTTGTACACCGACAAAGGTTTCGCTCCGCGTCAGCTTAACTCCAGCATCCTACCCTCTGTCGGGGATGTGTGTGTGGGACCGCTTCGTCTCAAACTACGTTGTGGTTTGCTGATTGAGCTGTGAACGTGCACCTCTGGAGGGCGCCTTTGTACAGTTTCGGCGGGGCAACCGCCATTGCCACCTGCACGCGATTCGGGCTTCGACTGGATATCGTTTAGCGACCGCTGGAGCGAATCACCGTCGCCTTGGAAAAGGTTATCGAGACATTGAGGAGTGTCCTTTTCATTCACTGGGAGCGCAGTGAGTTATCTGACTTTAGTTGATGGTACCATCATAAGCCATAAGGTATATAGAGTGCACTCTTAATTGCCATTTGTTGTACCGTTATTCCTGTGTGTGATTTTTAATACAGTATTTGTTCATTTATAATCATTGGTGTGGTTTCACTATTGATTTTCAACACAGAATAATATATTTTTCTGCCGGGGCTCCTCTCGGGGTTCGGAGGTTTACCGACACCAGTAGATCGGTGAGGGACCCATAACACTGACACACCAAAGGAAAACAAATAAAAGGCACAAAACCGTGTCCGTTTTATTGTAGGCCAGCAGGGCCAACTGATGTGGTCCGACTGCATGGCATGTGAGCCACTTAAGAACAGTGGTCCGCAAGTAAGATGCTGCTGGCAGCAATGGTCTGCTCCATCAAAGGTGCCAGGCTACAGAACGTGTGGTCCATATGTGTATTGGTGCAGGCGGCAGGTAGCAGAGTGCGGCTGCACAGGTGGAAACGTGCCACAGCACCCCCCAGGGTCCCTGCACACTCCCCTCAAGAAAAAGGATGGGTCCATGGGTGGGGAGGAAAGACAAAAAGCAGATACTTAAGCGGGGGCAAGGACACAAGGGTACACATCAAAACAAGGCAATGCACTGCGAGTGGCGTGGTGGAGCGAGCAGAGCAGGCTCGTCCCTACCGTTCATCACCCCCCATGTCAGCCTACACTACCCTTGCCCCTCCCCATATTTACACTTTACAAATTCCATCTCTATCGTCTTGTCTCCCATATCTCCCCTAATCCAAATTCATCACCCAATCCCCCCCAAGGAGGAAGGGATGGAATAAACACATTGTCTCACCCACATCATGATGCGTCTCACCATCCAAACATTTGCAAAAACTTGGTGTGGAGTTCTATCACCTCGGTGAGTGGATGCGGATGGTGCAAAGAGATTTCATCCTAACTATCCTTCTAATTGAAATTAACCAGTGACACTACCCGGGGTCTTGCCCTGCCAATCCAATTGGCCTCTTTACTCTATGTGGTTCTAAAAACCAATTCCAATTGACCATTCTGTGGTGCTCTTCCAAATTTGGGGTCTCACTCCCCCCAATTTTTCAATACTGTGCCTTTGCACAATTTCGGGGCTGGGTCGTGTGGCTCTACCAGCAGGTTTACCTACCTGCACACCTCCGCCACTGAAGTCGCCACCCGAGCTTACCTAGCTCCTCAACTACCCTACACTGTGGAAGGCCCTCCTGGCTCTCTCACCCCACTAATACCCTCTCTGGCATCGGGCTACCCGGGTCCTTCCCTGGATCCTCGGGCCCCATTGAACAACCCTAAACTCTACCTGGCTCTCAGAGCCTACCTGCGGCCTCACTTGTCCGACAGACTACCAGTGGCGGAGTGCCCATTTAACCACACTCACGAATTAAGCCCACACGCCCAGCCATTCCACTTACTCACACACCAACCAAAGCAATATCTTGCTACTCCCCGCACCACAGATGTCAATATCCAAGCAATTTGCCTAAACCCTCTACCTAACTTTAAACTACCCGCCCCGGGTATCCGTGAAGGGGTCCATCTTCCCCCCATTCACTCCTTCGCACCATGCACTCCACACCACTCATTCCACACCATTCACTCTACACCATTTTATTCCACAGTCTCATCTCACACACACACCAGGCTCTCTTGCACACTTCTTGTGCCCACACACCTGTTCCCACTTGCACACCATGCAAGTCAATTCATTCAGCACCATTCCATTCATCCACAATACCCTCGTTCATACATCACTTCTGGGCATTCCCGACCATTGCCTCATTTCAACATGCTCACCACAAAGACACCCATTCAATTCCTCATTTGCACACCACAAAGATTCTCACACAATTCCTCATTTTCGCACCACAAAGATTCTCATTCACATGGCATCATCTCATTCAATTCTTCATTTCACAGCCTATACTCCATACACACAGCACCATCGAACTAACTATTTCCCCTATAATACTCGTGCTTTCCCCGTCATCCCTTACACTACGCACATCCCTTGTCAATATCATCCATCTAATCTACTACGTCCCCACTACTGGTACAAATGTCACTACTTAACTCTGGTCCCTATGGTCATCTAGATCCCTACCATTACCAGCCCTTCCTGGCTAGTTTCCACTGCCAACCCCATAAACTATAGCTCCTTTGCCCCCAAATGTGAGGGATGGTAGGACCACAATCCCTCTACATCGGGCACTACTCCCCAACACTATCACCATTACAGTCCGCTTCACTAAGAGCCTCTCGGTGCGTCAATGCATTTTTACAGCTCGGCTTCGCAAGGCCGAGCAATGCATTCGGGTGGTTCATCTCCTGTAGGTTGGGTCCGTCCGGCATTTCGATTCTGGGGAGGAGGTTTTGTCGGGCCAAGGCTCCAGGCACCATCCCTGCGCAACGCTTTGCGCTCCCAGGCGCGATCGCCCAGTCTTCCCCGGCCAGAGCGCCGCCACCGCAAGGGGGCGCTGCTCCGAACCCTCCTACCTCCCCTCGAACCGGGCCGTTCACCTTTACGATGCGGCACCGACCATACAGGGCGTGGCACGGCCCGGATCGTGCATGGCGGTTCTTGCAAAACCACCGTGGCAATGATCCCGGCAGGTCCCCGCAGCACGCAAAGCACCCGACGTGCCGAGAGCTCGCGTCGGCTATACGTCGGCCTAAACGCTAACCCCCCGGTCTGGGTCGATGCCCGAGTCGCATTCTCACACACACATCTTGCAACCCACTCCTCTCTCGCACATCGATGCGCTCCAGCGCTTCCCATACACTCCACACATTCCGTTACTGCACTTGCTCGTGCATTCTCTTCTCTTGCACACTCTTGTGCACACTCTTGTGCACACTCTTCGGTAACATCCTCTGTAACACCCACGGGTGTGTACTCCTGCTCACACCCACTCAGCGCACCCTTACCCATGGGTGTGCACTCTTTTGCACACCCAATAACGTGCTCTGGTGTGCTCTCCCGCACACTCTCCACAATCGCACACTCTGTGTCACACTCCATTCCACACATACACTCCATTGTGCACTCTCTCCCACTCTGTTTCACACTCATGCTCAGGTGCCGTTCACACACGCGCGCCACTCACTTTCACACAGCGCACAAAGGACCTTCCACGAACGCCCGGGTGACGTCGCGATCCCAAGCGTGCGAAAAGTCTTTTCGCGCCATACACTTTCGCGCCAAACCTTTTCGTGCCATACACCACCCTACTCACCTTCGGGATTCTCTTCCTCTCCAACCGCACCTGCAAACTTTTCATTTGGTTATGCAGCATGACATCCCGATGCAAACACAGACTTTGTGTGCATTCCATCTTTTTCTCCGATATATCCTCTCTACCTGCCGTCTCCTCGGTTTCAATTTCCACTATAATTTCTTTTTCAATTTGAATTAATTCTTTTTATTTTCCTAGCCCAACGATCCCGGCGTGCTTACAATTTCCTTTTCTAATTCGGCGGCCGCCGGCTTTCCTATACCCAGTGTCGCTATTTCTATCCCAGTCCAGTTAGCTGCGCCCTGCTCTGCCTCGCTTCCCCCGTGCTTCTCGCATCGCGCTACCTCGTCACGCACCAATGCGACCCTTCCGCTCGACCTGCGGTCTATGTGTTTTCCAATTTCTTTTATTCGGTCTCCCATCTCTTTTTTTAATCCGCCAATTTGGTTTTCCAATCGCTCAATCCGAGCATCCATTCTATCCTCTGACTCTACCATGCAGGCCCTCATTTGTGCCATAAGGACTTGCAGGTCCACAACCCCTACTTGCGCAGTGGGCGCGGCCCTCGTCGCCACTTGCGAGGTGCCGCCATTTTGTTCTTCTTCTGCTACCTGTGTTACGTGCTCCTCCCCGACCCCCTGGTCACGGTGTACCTCCGAGCCTCGAGAGGAGCCACGGCAGAAAAATATGTTATTCCGTGTCTAAAAGCAATATTGAAACCCCACCAATGGTTATCAACAAACAAATATTGTATTAAAAATCACACAAGAATAACGATAAAACAATAATAGCAATCAACCATACAATCAACACATCTTACGATGGTACCATCAGCTAGTAATGTATAGGATAACTCACTGTGCTCCAAGTGAGTGGAAAAAGAACATTCCCCAATGTCTCTATGTTCCCGTCTTCAAGACGAAGTTGATTCGCTTCAGCGGTCGCTAGAACGATGTCCAATCGAGACGAGAATCCTGTGCGGATGGCAAGGGCAGTCACACAGCCGAAGCTGTACAAAGGCGCCCTCAAGGCGACTGGGAAATCCAAAGGCGCCCTACAGGCGACTGAGAGATCACACCCTCGGGTATCGACGAATTAGCCTTCAAAAAGCCCCGTCACACACACGCCCCAGATCGACGTCTGAATGCGGTGAGAATTGTCAAAAAGAAACGAAACCGCGAGCGAAGCACAAGTCCTGCATGAGTCAAAATGGCCGACAGCCCGGTCTCGTGGCGCAACAGCACGACGATGATTCTCTCCTGAATCGATACCCAAAACCTGACCACGCAGGTTAGTCTGTCACAGCACTAACCACACTGTCAAAGGAATTCCTTTCCCAGGAACCCCGAAAGTTCACTAGCGACTCTCGTTCGACAACATTCGCCCCGGACCTTGAAACGTCTCGCTTCTTCCCCGACTTTTCTCGCTCCGCCCTCTTTTTCTCTCTCCTCCTCTTCCTCGTCTTCGGGTTCCCGATCCGGTTTCCTGTTCCTTTCAACATTATCGTTTTAATCTTTTGTACACAGTTCATGAACAATAAACCTTTTGAAAACAATAATATTACATAGAATCAGAAATATTTCAAGTGGATGAAAACCACAACAACGGAAGTGACGAATCCATAACAATTCCCCCCCTCAAGAAAGAAAGTTTGAACATAGTGAAAACTTTCTTTGTCCGCAAAACTCTTTAAACAAACAAAAGTAATCTCACCATCAAATCATCAATTCCCGTGAGCAACGACAATCAATATTTCCCAAAAATAAAGCAACAAAACTTCAAACAACCCACAGAGATTTCCAAAGTTAATTCACTTTGGACAAAGCATCAGCAATGACATTGTCCCTGCCCTTTACATGTTCGATTTCCCAGTTGAACTCCTGCAAAGCCAAACTCCATCTCATCAACCTCTGATTTTTATTTTTAGTTTCTTTTGAATGAAGGTTAAGGGGTTGTGATCAAAAATCCAAAGTCAAGCAAATCTATAGCACTTTTTCCGGGAGGCCGAGCTGAGAGCCAGGTTCCATGGTGGTTGGATGGTGAGGCGTGGAGGTATTCACTACATGGACGCCTTTAGGAACGTGAAGTTCACGGTTAATCTGTGTGGGAAAGTTCACTACATGGACGCCTTTAGGAACGTGGAGTTCACGGTTAATCCGTGTCGGAAAGTTCACTACATGGACGCCTTTAGGAACATGGCATTCATGGTTAATCCGTGTAGGAATCTTGGCTCGGATGCTCCGCAGCATTCAGTGCTTCAACTCTTCCTAACTTTCATAATAATCACGGTTGGACCGCTTGTCACTGTAGTCATGTGAATAGCGGTCTCCTTCTCGACCACGACCCTGATAATCATCCCTTCGGGAGCTGCCGTAACTCTGGGAGCCTCCCGAGCAATATCAACTGCGGCCACCACCAAAACCACGACTCCCACCCCGGGAGCCATAGCCACCCCTGAAACTACCTCCATGTTTTCCTCCTCTGCAGCCCCCTAGACGCCTTTGGCCTGCCTTCTCTACTGTTATGGTCCGACCATCCAAATTATTGCCATCCAAACCCTTTTCTGCAGCTTTGGCGTCCTTTGTGTTTTCAAATGTGACAAAGCCAAACCCTCTTGACTTTTTCGTCTCCCTGTCTTTTATCACCAGTACTTCCAAGAGCGGTCCATATTTGCCGAAGACAGAGACCAGACCATCTTCCTTTGTGTTGAAGTTCAGTCCACCTACAAAGAGCTTGCCAATATTGCCTCCATCCCTGACTTGTGTGTGCTGGCACTTAGTTTCAGGGTACTTCCTCTTCTCTTCAGGGCGCTTCCTACTAGGCTTTTCAACAAACATCGGGTTACCAGAAACTTGACCACCGGCCAAATCATTCCCGATAACAAAAGATACTCCCTCTACAGGAAGAGTGGCTTATAAATCTACGGTGACCGGTCCTGACACCAAATCAGACTCTAAATGGATGACATGAAGTGGAGCTTGAACACAGCCACCAACCCCCTGTAAACGAACACTAACACCAGTTGCCGTCTTCTCTGACAATGGCAAAATGCCCTCAAGCATCAAAGATTGATGTGCTCCTGTGTCCCTCAACACCCTAACAGGTCTCTGGTTAGTCAAGTCTCCATCCAGTGACACAAACCCCTCTGAAATACAGACTTGGCATTTAATATGGAATATTTTTTTTCTGGGGGTGAACTTACTTTTCAAGATGTCTTAGAACCAAAAGTTCATTGGAATTATGTTGAAATTATTCTAGATTTTGTTAATCTGACCTTTAAAAGAAACAAAAACCACATTTGACATTTCGTAACAAATAAATTGATCCTTGAAAGTGATGTAAACTGATATCGAACTCAATTCATGGACAGTACTGTGTTAAACTTCTGTACGTTTTCCAGAAGTATCTCTTTATTTTGCACATTAGCCAAAAATTTTTTAAACAAAAACAAAAGTTAAATTACGACTGGGATTACGGACAGTAAAATTACAGTTCAGTACTTCGTGTAACCCCCACGAACATTCAGGAGAGCACATACACGAGATTTGCCAAGGTTTGGACAGGAATCGCTTGCCATGCAGTGACAATAGCCTGCTGCAATTCACGCACAGAGGTCGGCTGCTGGTCCAAGTGGTCGATTTGACGCGTTAATTCTGCCCACAAGTTCTCTATCGGATTCATGGCAGGGACATGGCAGGCCACTCCATATGCTCTACACCACGGTCAGCAAGAAAGTGTTGGATCATGCGAGCACGATGAAGCCGTGCATTGTCATCTTGGAAGACAAAGTTTCCTCGAAAGGCTGCACGAGCAAATGGAAGCAATGTTTCTTCCAGAATGGCCCTGTACTTGAACTGGTTCAGGTTTCCATTCAGAAGAACCAGGTCAGTTTTGCCCCCTGCATGAACAGCAGCCCAAACGGTCACCCCAACACCTCCAGCTTGGACTCTTGGCACTATAGAATCTTTGTTGTAGGCTTCATGCACTTGTCTCCGAACTCGGACACGGCCATCTTGACGATAGACCAGAAATCTAGACTCGTCACTAGAGATCACGTGATTCCAGTGTCCTGGCTGCCATTGACGGTGCTCTCTGGCTCACTGCAATCGGCGCTGGCGGTGTTGTCTGGTCAGGCGTGGCTTTCTCAGGGGATGATTGGCACGATAGCCTGCTTGAACCAGTCGTTGGTTGACTAGCCTTCTGGATACAGGCACATTTGTCAGTTGCTGCCACTCAGCCCTAAGCCGATTAGCTGACTTGGTATGGCCATTGCGGACTAACCGGTGCAGCTGGCGAGCATCCCTCCTTGTGGTTCTGCGGGGACGTCCTGACCTCGGTATTGGAGTAGGGACACCCCTCTGAGCATTTTGTTTCAGGATCTTTGACACCTGACCTTGAGTGATGCCATACTGCCTAGCAATAGCATGCTGTTTCATGCCATAATTTCGTAAAGCCACCACTCCATGACAAACAGCATTGTCGAGTTGACGGACCATCTCCAGAGGAAGCTGCAATAACCTTTGGAGATGTGCAGCAGTTGTTTACCACAAATACAGAATACAACAACCCTTGTATACCCGACTGTCAAGCTAATCATCAAATGCACCTGTCCATATGTTTGCCACACCACCTGTGATATAATCCTGTTCTTGACTTCTTGCTGCGACAGACAATCAGTGACATGGTTCTTTTAACAAATAAATCACCAACGTGTAAAAGAAACTCACCAGATTGATATACTGAGTTAAGAAAGTGAACCCAAGTCACGAAAAAAAAATTATTCCATATTAAATGCCAAGTCTGTAAATGGTTTGTCACCCTTTTGAGGGTGATTTCTCACATTTGCCAATGCATTCGGAGTTGCACTGGTCTGACTCTGCTCCTGATTTTTCCTTTCCAGGGCATAACATTGGGACATCAAGTGTCCAGGTTTCTTGCAAAAAGCGCAAGTAGGCCCGGAGGAGAAACTCGTGTTTTGCCTTGAGCCCCCC
Organism: Myxine glutinosa; assembly: GCF_964187855.1. NCBI lineage: Eukaryota > Metazoa > Chordata > Myxini > Myxiniformes > Myxinidae > Myxine > Myxine glutinosa. Next base: position 402,934,056 of record NC_136261.1, on the reverse strand, counting down.
AGAAGATAAGTCTGTCTTGGAACTGTAGTTTTCTGATTCATAACAGTCGCTGTATCAGAGTTGTCCTCATAGTCATCTCGAGGCCGCCCCCATGAATATTCGTTCTCCGCACCGCATGTACCATAACTCCCCTGGCGAACTCTAGGCGAGAAGTTAGGTTTGTGGAACCCCATCCTGTGTGTTAAGGCATAGTCATTTGCCACGGTTGCTGCCTCATACAACTCTGGTACCTTCTTTTCCTCCAGATGTACTTTAATGTCCTCGTGGACACACTGTTTGAATTCCTCCACCAGGATCAATTGTCGCAATAGTTTGAAGTCTTTCCCAACCCCTTTTGAGTCATACCACCGATCAAACATGGTTTCCTTCATTCTGGCAAACTCCACATGGGTCTCACCCTCCCTGTTCCTGGCATTCCGGCATTTTTGCCGATAAGCTTCAGGGACCAATTCATAGGCTTTGAGAATGGTTTTCTTCACTCTCTCATAATCTGCCCATTGGTCAATCGGTAAAGCCGAATAAATATCTTGAGCTTTCCCCACCAGAACACTTTGCACTAACATGGTCCAGGACTCCTCCGGCCATTTTAGCATTCGAGCCACTTTCTCAAAGTGTAAAAAAAACTTGGCTACCTCCTTTTCATTGAAGGGTGGAACCAGCCTCACATGTCGACCAACATCCCAGGTGTTCTGACTAGTTGTCGAATCAGCCAACATGGATGGTACCTGTAGTGAAATCGTATTAATGCTGAACCCAGGAGATGCTCGCTGCTCGCTGACATCCCTCGGGGGGGCGCGGCTATAAGACCCGAAACGGCCGCTGCTCTAGGCGTCTTCTCCTGTGACATGTTACATTGACTAGTAGACTCGATAACGGTACGTACCGCATAGAATATTACGCTTGCTTTCATTGAATGATATTGTGGATTGACCGATGTGAAACCAAACGTTATTTCTATTGCATCCCTGTATTTGCAGAATGATGTCAAAGGTCTTAATGGAATTAAACCAACAGTTGGACTAAAGTTGTGGTCTTCAATGATTTCCACAACACTTAATTCCATTAAAACATACGGACATGGCGGGAAGCAAGATGCTGGCGGTTTCGCAATTCTGCGCCGACCCGCAAGCCCCGGATGCTGGTTTGCAACTGTCTCACTGGTTGAAAACTTTGGAGAATCAGTTCACTGACCAGGACACCGTGCCGACAGCTGCCGCGAAGCTAGCAGCGCTCCAGTCCAGAGTCGACTACAAGGTGTACAACAGTATTGCGCGTTGTGCGACGTACGACCACGCTGTTGCGGAACTCAAGCGATTGTACATAAAGCAAAAGAGCGTGATATATGCTCGGCATTTGCTGTTATCGCGACGCCAGCAACCAAACGAGCCGATGGATCACTATGCCCAGGAGCTCCGCCAACTCCTGTTAGACAGCACCCGGGAGCCACGGACTCACGAGCAGGTTCAAGATGACCTTCTCCTAGACGCCTTCGTCTCCGGGGTCTCCTCTCAGGACCTCAGGCTCAAGCTCTTGGAGAAGACTGACCTGACCTTCATGGCGGCTCTGGAACAAGGAAAAATATAGACTGAAACGCGGCTGCAGTCGAACGACTATGATCGCACACGCCTCTTGGCGGGGACCTCGCTACATGCACGGCCGGAGAGTGCTACCGCCGATGAACTGGAAGCGGACCTGCTCGCGGAACTCCAGGTTGCCCCGGCGGAGGATCCGGGGATCCTGATGGCTGCTGCTATGGCCAGACCCAAGGCCTTACGCGGAGCCACATGCTACTTCTGTGGGGGTCAACGACATCTCCGGTCAGTGTGTCCAGCTCGGGACGCGATATGCCATTTGTGCTTGCAGAAGGGGCACTATGCAAAAGTGTGCCGGAAAACCGCACGCGGTTCGCGACCGCGCGCGACCTTGAATGGGCTCATTGCGGAGCCTACGGGCCGAGCACGGAACACGGCACCTTACCCGGCCTTGATGGGCAGTGTCCCTCCTCGCGGGCCCCTGGTCACCCAATCGACCTTGGCGAGAGGCACCGAACAGCCACAACAGTCTCATCCTCAATCTGACATGGAACATGCATCCTTGACTACACTCCGGGCAATGCGAGGGACTTTGGAGCCTCGCCCAACCCCGGCGGTACGTACACGCTACGTCTCTCAAGAGCGTACAGCGTCCTCTGGCGGCGACACGTGTTTGGTACAAACTACAGAGGCCCATACTCGTCAAACGGCGATTTTGAATGGCAAGACTACGGAGGCCCATACTCGTCAAACGGCGATTTTGAATGGCAAAACTGCGGAAAGCATGGGGAGGCTCTCTGACAGCTTTCACAAATGCCCCATGAACAACGAATACTCTGGCAACGACCGCAACACTGCAGATTGCATGGGAACGCTCCCTGACAACTCATGCGAAACTCCATGGGCACTGCCTAATGCCCGGAAAACTGCGGCTGGCATAAGACCCACCCGCGAGGCACGACCGCCTCACTCGGGAGGTTCGGTCCCACTCCCAGCAGGCTCGTCCGGCCTGGCTCAAGCCGTTATTCACCTCATGGTCTTACCTGCGTTATGTGCTGACATTCTGTTAGGACACGATTTCCTCAAGCGACATGGACGACTGGAAATGGAGTTTGGTGGGCCAGACATGCTTGCTGTTGGTGGGACTGACACGCTTGCTGTGTGTGCCCTAGCGAAAATGGAAATTCAGCCACTTTCGCTGTTCCCCAATTTAACCTCCGACTGTACACCTGTAGCCGTAAAATCACGGCGCTACTCTCGAGCGGACATGCAATTCATTGCGGGAGAGATGGCTCAGCTCTTGAAAGACGGCATCATAGAACCCAGCCGGTCGCCGTGGCGGGCCCAGCTCTTAATGGTGCGAAGCTAAGCACACCGCAGATGCATGGTAATCGACTATTCCCAAACGATTAACCGTTTTACACAGCTGGATGCCTACCCCCTTCCGGGGATGGACGCGCTGGTGCGACAGGTGGCCCAATACTCGGTCTACAGCACTCTCAATCTCCGTAGTGCGTATCATCAGATCCCTATCTCTAGGGCAGATCGTATCTATACCGCTTTTGAGTCAGGGCAACGGTTGTACCAGTTTACTCGATTGCCTTTTGGGGTGACGAACGGGGTTGCCTGTTTCCAGAGGGCCATGGATGACCTCATTGCGAGGGAGAACTTGACCAATGTTTTTGTCTATCTAGACAATCTTACGGTTTGTGGGTATGACCAAGGGCACCATGATACTAATCTGCAGTGCTTCCTCGAGGTCGCGCAGAGGTATCGCTTAACCATGAATGAGGCTAAGTGTCAATACTCCCTACGCAAGATAGATCTTCTGGGGTACACCGTGACCCATGGCTCTGTTGCTCCAGATAAGGAGCATCTGTGACCTCTGCTCGACATGGCCCCTCCCAGCGATCGGGCGTCCCTGAAGCACGCTCTCGGGCTGTTCGCCCATTACTCTGTGGGTCCAAAGGTTCTCCGCAAAACTCCACCCCCTTGTGACCTGCGACACATTCCCTCTGCGTCCGTCCGCTTTAGCGGCCTTTGGGGGCCTTTAGGCCGACATCGCCAGTGCCGCTGTGGTGACGATCGACGAAAGCGGCTCTTTTGTCCTAGAAAGTGATGCCTCGGATCATGCCATAGCGGCGACCCTCTCCCAAGGAGGGCGCCCGGTGGCTTTCTTTTCACGGACTCTTACCTCCGCTGAGCGGCGGCATTCGTCTGTCGAAAAGGAAGCGTACGTAATCGTCGAGTCGAGTCGATTCGGCGATGGCGCCCGTACTTACTCAGGCGGTGCTTCCAAATCATCACGGACCAACAAAGTGTTGCGTTCATGAACGACACCTTACACGCCCAGCGCATTAAGAATGAGAAAATCACTCGCTGGCGTATCGAGCTTGCCGACTTCTGCTACACTATCAAATACCGCCCGGGGAAGGATAACCAGGTCGCCGACGCCTTATCGAGGCCGGTTACGTGCGCGGGTATCGTCACTCTGGAGGGCCTATGCATTTTGCACGCAACTGCGGGGCTTCCGGGCGTGACGCGTTTCGCTCATTTTGTGCATAGTGGTAATCTGCCGTACTCAATTGACGATATCCGCCGTATCTGTCGCGACTGCGCTATATGCGCAGAAATCAAACCACGTTTCTATAACCCTCCCATGGGGACACTGGTTAGGGCTACGAGGCCGTGGGAAAGATTGGCGATGGATTTCAAGGGCCCGTTGCCGGTGTCGAGTAACTCTCGCTATCTGCTCACGATCATCGATGAGTACTCGCAATTTCCTTTTGCTTATACGTGCGTGGATATGACGGCTGCCACGGTAATGTGATGCCTGCAAAATTTGTTCTCTTTGTTTGGGTAACCGGCCTACGTGCATACAGATCGGGGTGCGGTCTTTTTGTCTCAGGAAGTGCGAGGCTACTTGCTCCAAAATAATGTCGCTTCTAGTTATACCACGCCGTACAGACCCCAAGCGAATGGGCAGATCGAACACTTCAATGGGATTATATGGAGGGCCATCATGCTCAATCTCCGGACCCTCGGCCGGGGCCTCGATAAATGGGCTTGGTCGCTACCTGCGGCGCTGAACTCGATTAGGGCTCTCCTATGTATGGCCACCAACCAGACTCCCCACGAGAGACTTTTCCACCACCCGAGGAGCTCGGGGTGTATCCGGTCTTTACCTAGTTGGCTCGCTGAGCCCGGGCCGGCCGATCTCAAACGGGCGGTCCGCACAAGCAAATACGACCCCTTAGTGGACAAAGTGCAAGTGCTCCAGGCTAATCCCGAGCATGCACGTGTGATGACGGCAGATGGGCGTGAGTCCACTGTCTCCGTACGCCATCTTGCCCCATGCGGGATCACCAACCCTTATAAGGAATCGGATGAGCCAATCTATGAGACTATGGACTCTTCCGACACTTCCGTCACTGAACGTCTGCCGGCCCTCCCTTCGCCACAGCCACCCTTGCCTGAAGGCTTGGCGGTACCCCCTTCATCAACTGACTCTGGCAGCTACTCTGACGCCAGGGTCTCTGGGTTACGTGATGCCATACCCGGGGAATTTCGGACACGTGCTGGCAGGGAAATTCGCCGCCCGGACCGGTACGGCTGGGCCGACTGATACCATATTCCGCACCCTGTTAATGCTGACGCCTCGCTCGTTTCTAGCCGCACGGTAGTGTAATTCTAACGGTGGGGAGAATGTAGTGAAATCGTATTAATGCTGAACCCAGGAGATGCTCGCTGCTCGCTGACACTGCTAGGGGGGCGCGGCTATAAGACCCGAAACGGCCGCTGCTCTAGGCGTCTTCTCCTGTGACATGTTACATTGACTATTAGACTCGATAACGGTACGTACCGCATAGAATATTATGCTTGCTTTCATTGAATGATATTGTGGATTGACCTATGTGAAACCAAACCTTATTTCTATTGCATCCCTGTATTTGCAGAATGATGTCAAAGGTCTTAATGGAATTAAACCAACAGTTGGACTAAAGTTGTGGTCTTGAATGATTTCCACAACAGTACCTCTCCCCGTTCTCTCATTACCTCCAGCTCCTTGAATTTAATTTCCTTCTGAAGCTCCAGGTCACGTTCCTTTAACTCCCTTTCGGCTCTTCTTTCATCTGCTCTTTCCTTTTCTCTTCTCTCTTCGAGTTCCCTTGCAGCTCTCCTTTCCTCTGCTCTTTCCTGTGCTCTTCTTTCTTCGAGTTCTCGTTCCTGTTCGGCTCTTTTTTCTCGAGTTCTCTTTCAGCTCTCCTTTCCTCTGTTCTTCTCTTTTCGAGTTCTCGTTCCTGTTCTACTCTTTCCTTTTCTCTTCTTTCTTCGAATTCCCTTTCAGTCCTCCTTTCCTCTGCTCTTTCCTTTTCTGCCTTCCTTTCCTCTGCTTTTAACCTTTCCTGGCTCTGCAGTTGCATCTCCAGTTTCCGGAGCTCCACATTTTCTTTTTCCTCGGGTATCCAATCCAAGGCTACCTCTTTCCATGTTCCTTGTCCCACCAGAGATTCTATCACCAATGTCTGCATCTCTGCTTTCTTTATATTAACTCGGACCTCCAAGTTAAAATGTCTGGCCAATATCAAGAGTTCTGATTTTTTCAACGCTTGGAACTGTGCCTCACTAGGGGACGCTGCAAACTTTTCTGCATCAAACACCATGGTGACTATCCGTGAGCACCTGTTAACCTTCACACAAAAATTTTCCAATTTTTTTTTTTTTAATTTGGGAATGTTAGAAAAAATTCCAAATTTGGGAATTTTGGGAATGCTAGGGAATTCTATCCCAGACGAAGACCCAATTTCGAGCCCATGAGTCAATTGGACGAGCCCCCAATTTCTGTTACGTGATCCTCCCCGCCCCCCCCCCCCCCCCCCGGTCACGGTGTACATCCGAGCCCCGAGAGGAGCCACGGCAGAAAAATATGTTAGTCCGTGTCTAAAATCAATATTGAAACCCCACCAATGGTTATCAACAAACAAATATTGTATTAAAAATCACACAAGAATAACGATACAACAATAATAGCAATCAACCATACAATCAACACATCTTATGATGATACCATCAGCTAGTAATGTATAGGTTTACTCACTGTGCTCCAAGTGAGTGGAAAAAGAACATTCCCCAATGTCTCTATATTCCCATCTTCAAGACAAAGTTGTTTCGCTCCAGCGATCGCTAGAACGATGTCCAATCGAGACCAGAATCCCGTGCGGATGGCAAGGGCAGTCACACAGTCGAAGCTGTACAAAGGCACCCTCAAGGCGACTGGGAAATCCAAAGGCGCCCTACAGGTGACTGAGAGATCACACCCTCGAGTATGGACGAATTAGCCTTCAAAAAGCCCCGGCACACACGCCCCAGATCGACGTCTGAATGCGGTGAGAATTGTCGAAAAGAAACGAAACCGTGAGCAAAGCACAAGTCCTGCACGAGTCAACATGGTTGACAGCCTGGTCTCGTGGCGCAACAGCATGGCGATGATTCTCTCCTGAATCGATAGCCAAAACCTGACCACGCAGGTTAGTCTGTTACAGCGCGAACCACACTGTCATAGGAATTCATTTCCCAGGAACCCCGAAAGTTCACTAGCGACTTTTGTTCGACAACGTTCACCCCGGACCTTGAAACGTCTCGCTTCTTCTCCGACTTCTCTCGCTCCGCCCTCTTTTTCTCTCTCCTCGTCTTCCTCGTCTTCCGGTTCCCGATCCAGTTTCCTGTTCCTTTCAACATTATCGTTTTAATCTTTTGTGCACAGTTCATGAACAATAAACCTTTTGAAAACAATAATATTACATTGAATCAGAAATATTTCAAGTGGATGAAACCCACAATGGAAGTGACGAATCCGTAACACCTGCCCCTCATTAACGCCCTCCTCCATTGTCAAACTGTCCCTCTTCTTCCCTGGGGGTCCTGGGTTAACTCTAACCCCTCCTCAGCTATTTCCCCCACTGGCATCCGACCGCCTTGGCTATCCATGGCACAATTTTAAAATTTGGACGTTATTACTAAATTTGGGTCGCTCGTAATTTTGACCAAATTTGTCCAAAAAAATTTGGTTCGGGTTCCAAATCCAACTCCTGACACCAATTGTTGCGGATCTCCTCGTCGGCCTTCTCCCCTTACCAAGAGGGGGTTAATCCCCTTGTCTTTTACTGACCGACGGGATCCGGGGGCTATGACGTCCTTCCCAGGCAGCGTTATGTTGGGTTTTTAGGACGAGGGATTCGCTATAACCTAAGTACTAACGCTGACCGTAAATGAGGAAATAACTCCCGCCCGAATCACGGATATTGATGGAATATGCCTCGCGGATAGCGATCCGCGATCCGAGCTGTTAACAATAACTAGACCCGATTATAGCGGTTCTGAATCATGCCACGTTTACCCAATGGAGGAAATGACTAAAACGGTTGGACCAAGAAGAAAATGAATAACACAGGAATTTATTAACACTTTGTACACTAAGAAAAGTAAGAGAAAGAAATGTACAATGAAGAGGAAGAAGCAGATACACAGGGCAGCCTTATACAGTCTTATACTTATCCCTGGACACGGGCCCGATCACACTCAGCCACAGACTCTCAGACTCATATGGGGCTTGCAGATGATCAGGCGATGGTCCGAAGGATCGTGTCCACAGCTCGCTCCGGTCCCCAACTCGTACCGTGGAGGCGTTGGAAGATGGCAGGCAAGCTCTCCGCGTGGCGTAGGCGCGGAGCGGACAACTATATATCGGGGGATCGGTTAGCGGTTACGTTGGCTCACATATGTGATAGGAATGCTGGCGCTTTATCTGCGCTCACCGCAAGTCCAAGCCAAATTCCCAACCAGCGATCTCCAACAAGTCCTTCTTTACCATCAAGTCCTTCACCATCAACGAATCCTCAGCAAGTCATTCACAATGGAGCGTTCCTGCTCAGTCCTCATAAGATGCGCTCCTTCCAATAAGTCCTCAGAGGCAGTCCTTCAAACCTCTGCTCATAACTCGAGTCCTTCAGAGGGTTTTGCATGCCCGCTTATATAGGCCAGCTCAGCGAACCCTCTGGAAGCTCCAGCCACGCCCTTACCAGGCCATCCCATCTCAGCCCTGATTGGCTGGTGGCACTTACCGTCTCCCAATGCTGTGACCCTTGACCTCAACGCCTCTCCACCCCCCGCCTTTTCGGGCCTACCTCGTGTTCCTTGACTAGTGGCAGCCAAAATGCTAGGCCCAAGATGGATTGTGCCTGATGGGGTAGGGTAGCTTTTGGGGAGGGGGGTGGGGGGTAGGGTGGAGGCTGGAAAAGGAAAGGAACCTATTCTTATTTGTTTTACACAACGCAGGTGATTTTACTAGGGGAAATGGCCTTATCCTAAACACATACTAAGACATAACTAATGTTCTATATGGGCCTACGTGTTGCTTGTGGCCTAACTATGGGGTGCTACCTTTAACCTTTATTAAATGATGTTATTTTTTACTTGTGTGCGTTCTCGAAACTGCAACAATATATATATATAAGGTGCAGGGAGGTGAAATTTGCTGCATGTGATGTGCAATGTGCGCAGAGTAAACCGAGTGTTCATTTACATGGCTTGCGGACTTCCTCTCGAGTCGTAGTCAACGTGTGGCCCTGAATGGTTTTATCTCATCTCCCTTTTCTGTTCAGGCTGGAGTTCCCCAAGGCAGCGTTCTGGGCCCTGTGCTTTTTCTGGTCTTCATCAATGATCTCTCTGACTCTTTTGAAAATCCTCTCTACCTCTTTGCTGATGACTCCACTCTATGCCGCACCATTCCTCATCCCTCAGAGCGGCAGTCTGCAGCCTCCTCACTCTCTGCAGACCTGGACAAAATCACAGACTGGTCGAACAAGTGGAACATGTCTTTCAATCCTGACAAATCTCACACTCTTACTGTGTCTCTCCGAAAAGACCGACTGGACAACCCTCCCATCTACTTTCTGAACAATCCTCTCCAAGAAGTTCTGTCACTCAAGCTTTTGGGTCTTACGATCTGCCATGATCTTTCTTGGGAAAACCACATTTCCAATCTGGCCTCCAAAGCCAGTCGCCGACTGGGCATCCTCCGTCATGTGAAGTCCTTCCTTGGCACACCTGAGCTCCTCACCACATACAAGGCTTTCATCCGCAGCTCAATGGAATACTGTTCTCCCCTATTGGCTGGTGCTCCTGCCTCACACCTAGCTCGGCTTCATGCTGTTGAAACCAAAGCTTTCAGAATCATTGGAATCTCCCACGATGAAGCTAACTCTGATGGCCTTTCACTCACTCACTCAATCACAGCAGACAGGTTGGTGGTTTTTCTGTCTTCTACCGACTCCTCACTGGCCTCGCCCTCCCAGCCCTGTCCTGTGCTCTGTCCCCCAAATACTGCAGGTCGCACAAGATCTGCCAGCAACCCTCTTCTGGTGAAACTGCCAAAATCAAGACTCTCTGATCACCTTCACTCTTTAATTCCTCATTTCTCCTGCCTCTGGAACAAACTCCCTCACTCTCTTCAATCCCACTCCTCCCTCCAGGTCTTTAAAACAGCTGTTCATGACCATCGCTTATCTACCCCCATCCAAAACCTTGATCTTTTCTTCCCCCAATAATTTACCCCCGATCCACTTTTCTGAAATACCGACATCTTTCCTGGAAGTCCCAGCTGTGCCCATGTTTTTTTTTGGTTTTTTTTTTACTTCATGTGTTTTTTACCTCCCGCACCGCCACCCACCTTCCCACGCATCCTCCCACAAATCTCCCGATGTCCCTGCGCTCAAATGTTGTGCTTGTGTGTTTCCCCTTCTCCCCATCTGGTCTCCTGCTCCCTTTATTTTGTCTTATGTGTCCGTTTGTTTGTTTTTTGTCATTAATGTCACTCTTAATGTCTCATTAAAAGAGCATCGATCTTGTATCCAAAAAAAGAAAAGACAAAAAAGGGAGACTGCTCTGATTTCCTGTTCAGCATTGAGGCATCCATCCATTGTTGAGTGAGATAGCAGAAACAGCATGTCCAGATTGGAGTGGCCTTGTCTGAATCCAAAATGATGATCACAGATCAAGCCTTTGGGGAGAAGGAAGGGTTTATTAATTATCAGGGGCGATGATGGATTCCATGAGCTTGCTAATGATAGGGAGTAGGCTCATTGGTTTGGAGGTTCAGGGATCTGTTTTTCACCTTTTTTTTGAAAAGCGATAACCTTGGTTAATTTCCGAGCAGATGGCAGATGACCTTGAGCAAAAGAGAGGGCGAAGAGAACATAGAGAGGGTGTGACAGCGTGGCAGACCAGTATTTTGGGCAGAGCAGAATTTTTAACACCAGTAAATTCCAGAAATATTTTTGATGAAATTTATAATCTTTATACAATTTAAATTGAATTAAATACTTGAACAATGTTGAACACAAATCGCCTTATTCTTACTTCCACTAACCTCCAGTTTAGCAGTACTTGGACATGTTAAATATGGTGGTGTATGAGGGTGATGTGGAAGACTGCTTCAATAGTGCTTAACATCTGGAAGTTTTCTTTTTAACAATCTGTAACTTCATTATTGTATTTAAATTGAACAATACATTCCATGACGTAACATGTTCTATGAACTCTCAAGATGGTTCTCAATCTCATTTCCCTGCAAACGACTGATGCTGAGTTGTACACAGGTGATGTCCATGCTGTACATGTGGAAGGCAGACAACACAACGATTCTTCTGTCACAGAAGATTCAAAATGTGCTTCTGCAAAGGAAGGTTCAGATGATATTCACATGACAAACGGAAGTGCTTCCTGTTTTGCAACTGGTTAGTGGAAAATTTACGTACAATCTTTTGTGTTGAAAAACATAATTTTCTGAGAAGTGTTTCCATGCTTAAATATTTTGCATTTTGATTTTGACAAAAAAAGATGAAAATGTGTTCTTTATTTCGGTAGAACAATCCAGAAGAAATATGGGACAAATAAGCTGCAGTCGCAGCTTGACAGTGAATAAGAAGTTTTTTGTGAAGAAACTATCACGACATCAAGACTCGCTTCCCATAAAATACAAGTGCATGTCTGGGCCTTGCAACACCAAGATTAACATTAAATTAAAAAAACACAATCAGGGTCGAGAAAGGCAAATACATTACAAGTGTAATGTGTGCAGAATGGAATTTGCTTCTATGAGTGACATAAAAATACACATGAGGATCCACACTGGAAAACACCCCCACAAGTGCTCTGTCTGTGAAAAAGGTTTCTCTGTTGACAGCAATTTGAAAAGGCATATGAAGATCCATACAGGAGAGCGACCCTCACAAATGCTCGAAATGTGATAAAGGTTTCTCTCGAAAAGGCAATTTGAAATTACATATTGGGATCCATTCAGGAGAGTGACCGCACAAATGCTCGATATGTGATAAAGGTTTCTCCCGAAAAGGCAGTTTGAAATTACATATGAGGATCCATACAGGAGAGTATCCTCATGAATGCTCGATATGTGATAAAGGTTTCTCTCTAAAAGGCAATTTGAAATTACATATGAGGATCCATACAGGAGAACGACCGCACAAATGCTCGATATGTGATGAAGGTTTCTCTCAAAAAGGCAAATTGAAATTACACATCATGATCCATACAGGAGAGCGACCGCACAAATGCTCAATATGTGATAAAGGTTTCTCTCAAAAAGGCGATTTGAAATTACATATGAGGATCCATTCAGGAGAGCGACCGCACAAATGCTCGATATGTGATAAAGGTTTCTCTCGAAAAGACAGTTTGAAATCACACATGAGGATCCATACAGGAGACGGACCTCACAAATGCTCGATATGTGATAAAGGTTTCTCTCAAAAAGGCGATTTGAAAAGGAATATGAGGATCCATACAGGAGAGCTGAAATCTCAAATACCGGGATCTGAAAAATGAAGTTAAGAGGATTTCAAAATTGAAGAAATCTGAAATTGTTACCAGTGATAGTCCGAGCAACAGGGAATCCGGTTGATCAAGAAAACCCCAGCTCAGTACTTAAAAACCATTCCATGAAATATCACCACAAACAACCTGCAGGTGGAGGCTGTCAGAGGTGCAGGAAGGATTCTAAAACGAGCCCTCAGGACAAAGCTATAATAATGAAGTTTCACAAACTGGTTCATTAATAATGACCCTTTACCAAAAAGGGATTTGGAGATTTTGAGTTATGGGAGAACTGCCCCCCACCTTCTAAATCCCACCGATGGATATAACAACCAACCAGAGGGTCCTTAAAAATGTTCTATATGTGACGACTTATTTTATTTCTATACAGAGCTTGAATGCTCGATATGTGATAAAGGTTTCTCTCTAAAAGGCAATTTGAAATTACATATGAGGATCCATACAGGAGAACGACCGCACAAATGCTCGATATGTGATGAAGGTTTCTCTCAAAAAGGCAAATTGAAATTACACATCATGATCCATACAGGAGAGTGACCCCACAAATGCTCAATATGTGATAAAGGTTTTTCTCAAAAAGGCGAATTGAAATTACACATCATGATCCATACAGGAGAGCGCCCTCACAAATGCTCAACATGTGACAAAGGTTTCTCTCGAAAAGGCATTTGAAATCACACGTGAGGTTCCATACAGGAGACCGACGTCACAAGTGCTCGATATGTGACAAAGGTTTCTCTCAAAAAGGCGATTTGAAATTACATATGAGGATCCATTCAGGAGAGCGACCGCACAAATGCTTGATATGTGATAGAGGTTTCTCTCGAAAAGACAGTTTGAAATCACACATGAGGATCCATACAGGAGACGGACCTCACAAATGCTCGATATGTGATAAAGGTTTCTCTCAAAAAGGCGATTTGAAAAGGCATATGAGGATCCATACAGGAGAGCTGAAATCTCAAATACCGGGATCTGAAAAATGAAGTTAAGAGGATTTCAAAATTGAAGAAATCTGAAATTGTTACCAGTGATAGGCCGAGCAACAGGGAATCCGGTTGATCAAGAAAACCCCAGCTCAGTACTTAAAAACCATTCCATGAAATATCACCACAAACAACCTGCAGGTGGATGCTGTCAGAGGTGCAGGAAGGATTCTAAAACGAGCCCTCAGAACAAAGCTATAATAATGAAGTTTCACAAACTGGTTCATTAATAATGACCCTTTACCAAAAAGGGATTTGGAGATTTTGAGTTATGGGAGAACTGCCCCCCACCTTCTAAAACCCGCCGATGGATATAACAACCAACCAGAGGGTCCTTAAAAATGTTCTATATGTGACGACTTATTTTATTTCTATACAGAGCTTGAACTTCCATAGTGCAACCCACGCTGGAATGCTCGCATAAAAAGTTATCTGACTGTGGGAAAGGATTTGCTGATTCAGTTTTGTTAAATTCACATAGCGTTACCCATACTGGGTTGTATGTGCTGCCGTTGTAAGCGATCCTCAGCAGTCGGCAAGGTATTCAGTGAGCCAGTGAAGAGAAAGCTATCGTGAAAGCGTGCAGCCCTAAGTGCATATACGTTGTGAGCACAACTTCTCAGAGTACCATCTGTAACCCCTGACAACCAGCCAGACCCCATACACCTCTTGATGAAAGCCATACGACTGGCTGTCACCAGAATGTCCACAATGACTGACTGCAAACTGGTGTCAGAAGACGACAAGAATCTCAAAATTCTAACCACATCTGTGTTTTCAAACAAAGTTTAAAGAAAATGACATCTTTAAAAAAAAAGAAAAAAGGATTGTCCATGTTCTCATGAGAGAGAATTGTTGAAAAATTGATTCCAAAAACTCAAATGGTAACAGAACTTAATCTCTCCATATGATCTTGGATCTCATCCTGCTTCTTTCAGGGTCTTCCTCAGGTTGCCAGTTTGTAATTTTTGTCTCTATTCTTTCCATGTATCCAGCCAAGTTCCATTTGAGGTTTTTGATTGTGACCAGTGTTTAGGAATCTTGTTTTCTCTCTGATTTTTTTTTTTTTTTTTTTTTTTTTGTATACTGAATCGAGGCTCGTGAAAGAGCTAACATTTACTTCACAAATCAACCAGACAAACAAAATACCCAAAAAGAGGGAGCGGAAGACAAGATGGGGAGAGAAGGGGAAGCACACAAACACAACATCCGAGAGCAGGGAGATGTGTGGAAGGGAGAGGGCCTGGGGGGAGGAGGCATGGGAAGGGGGGGGGGGGGGGAGAGAGAAGTATAAAACACAAGGACACCAAGGACTTCCTGGACAGAAGTTGGTATTTCAAAAAAGTGGAATTGGGGTGAAATTAGCGGGGGTAGAAAAGATCAAGGTTTTGGATGGGGGAAGATAATAGATGGTGGTGAACAGCTGTTTTAAAGACTTGGAGGGTGGAGTGGGATTGAAGAGAGTGAGGAAGTTTGTTCCAGAGGCGGGAGAAAAGAGGAATGAAGGAGTGAAGGTGAGCAGAGAGTCTTGATTTTGGCAGTTTAACCATAAGAGGGTTGCAGGCAGATCTTGTGCGACCTGGAGGAATATTTGCGGGACAGAGCCCAGAGATAGCTGGGGGGGCAAGGCCAGAGAGGAGTCGGTAGAAGACGGAAAGACCACCAACCTGCCTGCAGTGAGTGAGTGAGAGGCCCTTGGAGTTAGCTTCATCGTGGGAGATTCCAATGATTCTGAATGCTTTGGTTTCAACAGCGTGAAGGCGAGCTAGGTGTGAGGCAGGAGCACCAGCCCAGAGGGGAGAGCAGTATTCCATTGAGCTGCGGATGAAAGCCTTGTATGTGGTGAGGAGCTCAGGTGTGCCAAGGAAGGACTTCGCACGACGGAGGATGCCCAGTCGGCGACTGGCTTTGGAGGCCAGATTTGAAATGTGGTTTTCCCAGGAAAGACCATGGCAGATAGTGAGACCCAAAAGCTTGAGTGACAGAACTTCTTGGAGAGGATTATTCAGAAAGTGGATGGGAGGGTTGTCCAGTCGGTCTTTTCGGAGAGACATCGTAAGAGTGTGAGATTTGTCAGGATTGAAAGACATGTTCCACTTGTTTGCCCAGTCTGTGATTTTGTTAAGGTCTGCAGAGAGTGAGGAGGCTGCAGACTGCCGATCTGAGGGATGAAGAATGGAGCGACAGAGAGTAGAGTCGTCAGCAAAGAGATAGAGAGGATTTTCAAGAGAGTCAGAGAGATCATTGATGAAGACCAGAAAAAGCACAGGGCCCAGAACACTGCCTTGGGGAACTCCAGCCTGAACAGGAGGAGGAGATGAGAGAAACCCAATCAGGGCCACACGTTGACTACAACTAGAGAGGAAGTCCGCCAGCCATGCGTGGAGATTTCCATGGATACCAAAAGAGGAGAGTTTGGTGAGCAGAGCGGGGTGCCAGACCGTATCGAAGGCATGTGATATGTCAAGGGAGACTGCTCTAATTTCCTGTTTGGCATTGAGGACCTCCATCCATTGTTGAGAAAGCAGAAGCAGCATATCCAGAGTGGAGTGTCCAGGTCTGAAACCAAATTGATTATCAGAGATCAAGCCATTGGAGAAGAGGAAAGATTTCATATCTGAAGCAATGATGGATTCCATGACTTTGCTGATAATTGGGAGAAGGCTGATTGGTCTGTAGTTGCTGGGATCTGTTTTTGCACCTTTTTTGTGCAAAGCGGTGATGTTGGCAGATTTCCAAGAAGATGGAAGATGACCTTGAGCAAAAGAGAGGGTGAAGAGAACAGAGAGAGGGAGTGAAAGAGCGGAAGAACATGATTTTAGGACCCGTGGGCTGATGCCGTCAGGTCCAGTTGCAGAATCAGAGTCGAGGGTTGACAGAAACTTTTCCACCTTGTCAGGAGGAAAGGACACAGAGTCCAGGAGCAGCTGGGTACGACTGGGTACGGTGGGAACAGAGGGATGGGTTTGGGACACAAGATTTAGAGGCAAACACAGAGTTGAGGCATTCAGCTTTTTCACGTGCGGAGTCAGCTGTGAGGCCATTTGAGGTGAGGGAGGGGATGGAGGGGGAACAAACAGCAGAAACAGATTTGACCAGACGCCACCAGGATTTGGAAGAGGGAGACAGATAAGAGAGTTCGGTCCTGAGAACAGAGAGATATTGTTTCCTGGCTCTCCTGAGGGTGGACACACACTTGTTTCGGGGTTTGTGAAAGGAAATGAGATTTCCTTCCGTTGGATTTGCTTTCCAGGAGATGAAAGCAAGTTGTTTCTGGGCAATAGCCTCACCACAAGATTCTGTGTACCATGGACGGGAGGAAGGGTATGACAACTGAAGACGAGATGGGATAAATCTGTGCATGAGAGAGAGCAATTTACTTTGGAAGAATTCCCAGGATGAGATGATGTCAGAGGCAGTAGAGATGGGAGACCAGTCCAGATGATTGATGGCTGCTTGAAGACAGTGCCAGTTGGCCTGAGTGAAATGCCAGACTCGTCGACGCTGAGGAGGCTCTCTGAGAATGGTCAGAGAGATGTCCACTTTAACAAGCATATGGTCAGATGACCCGATTGGAGCAGAAGAAAAGCAGTAGACATTTGCAGGGAAGTTTGTCATAACCAAGTCCAGAAGAGAAGATGCTCCATTGACTGAGATCCGGGTCAGGAAATTGACCGATTGTGTCAGGCCCAGTGAGTCACAGAAGTCCTTTGCTGAAGAGCCATGGCCCCAGCCAACTAGCATGGTGACAATTGAAATCGCAAATGCATGAGTACCAACTTCACGAAAGTGGCTTGTATTGTGATTTTCATTCATGCATCTGTGTACATTTATACCTGAAACCCATGTATTTGTCTCGATGGGACCATTGTGGACTAGAGACGCCCAGTTGTCATTATCTGAAGGTTCACACAAACGAGTTGTGATCATATTCACCGGGCTCATCATGCATGTGATTCCTGATATTTCTTAATTTGTTAAATTTTACAGTCACTAATATTTACTCAAGATATACACAAATGGTAACAAATTGTCGATAATTATGCTCTCATGCATATAAAACCCCATATATATGGTCACAATGCTTTGTTTTCTGTTCTCATTGGGATAGTTAGGTTGTACCTGAGCCAGCGATTACTTCATTGTTTTCCATGATTGCTTTTGGATAACGTTTCCATGAGTTTTCTGGAAATAGAATATTGAGACTTTTGCAGATGGGTTAGTGGATTGCCCTATATTCCTTCTTTTTTTTTTTGGGTGTCGCCCAAACAACATTTTTGTCCGTCGGTTGTTTTCCAGTGTAGTTGTGGTCTTTCCCCAAATGGTGCAATCTCATCTCCACTATTTTGTTTCCCAGCTCTTATTCCAGTCTTTGCTGTTCCTCATCATCCTTTTCTCCTTCTCTCCTTCACCTCCCTGTTCCTTCTGTCCTTCTGTGTGTTATCATCTGCCATTCTCATTTTCATCCCATTCAATTTGTGTTGGTGTTTTCACTCGGTCCACGATTGTAAGTTGCGTCTTTTCCCCTCCCCATTAGAGTGGTTCTTTGTCTCCTCTACCTCTGTCTCACCATGCCTTCGCCGTGAGGACCCCAGTGATGCTCCTCATTCCAAACCATTGCTTCATCCCTCCCCATGCCATTGTGGCCACTTTTCCACCGCTTCTCTGTCCATCTCAGATGACCGTGTGGCTCCCATCCTCCTCATTTCTTGTGTTTGTCTTCTGCCCTTCACCAAACCTATTTTATTTTAATTTTCGGATTTATGTGCCGTTGACTAAACTTTTTACCTTCGCAAAAGCGGAAGGTTATGTTTTGATCGCTGTGTATTTATTTGTATGTCTGTGTGTGTGTGTGTGTGTGTGTGTGTATGTTATTCGCATAACTCAAAAAGTATTCAACCGAATTGCATGAAATTTGGTGGGATGATTGGTTATTATACGGGACACATTTGATTAGATTTTGGGAGCAATCGGGTCAAAGGTCAAGGTCAAGGTCACGAAAAGGTCAAAATCGTATTTTTATTTGTCATAACTCGGTCAATTCTTATCCGATTTGCATGAAATCAGCACCAAACTGTTCACTGTTTTGTTCCCTGCACTCCCATGCCAAGTACAGAACAGTAGCTGCGGCGAAGGTATGCGCTCTACCGAGTGCCCGTTCTAGTTCTTCTTTTTTTTTGGATGGCACCATCCCTGCTCTGGTGGTCAATCTGGTATTCTTCAGCTGGTCCATTAATGTAGTTCCTCTGCTGGCTATCCCCCACTGTTGTCTTGAATAGACATTACAGTAGTAAATGGACTCCTTCTCTTCCTTGCTCGAAGGTTCCTTTTCTTGAATTTAGTTTTTGAGACTGGCAGCACCTGCACAGCCTCTTGGCTTGGTGCAAATCTCTATCCAATTGTGAGTTGGTGTTTCTTCCCACCGGAGGAGGTGCAGGCTTCATTCTTTGGAGTGAGCTTGATACCGCCACATAGACTAATACCACACGGTGGTCTGTATCGCATGAGTTGTTTTCTTTTCCTTTATCTCAAACACCATTTCATTCGTCGAAGTCTCTTACCTTCCCCTGGCACTTCGCCCACCCTCCTTCAGGCCATTGGAAGTAGTTTCTCACCTCGGGGATCCCCGAGCTTGCGACTCGACATTACGTTCATCGATTGCTTCTCTGCATAATGTTCGCAGCACACAATCAACCGGAAGGCCTTGTTCGGTTTCGCAGACCTGCACGCCCAATGTATCTGTCAGTGAATTGCTTTTCCTTGCCATTCTGAGCATTTCCTTCCCAGCCAGGTCATCCTCATGTCCTCTCAAGACCGGAACAGTATCTGAGTGTCGTCTCTGGTGGAAGCAGGCCTTCAATCCACATTTGTCTCCTGTCGGGCTTCGTCTCCGCTCCTTGATTATCCTCTCTGTGCCACTCAAATTACCAGCCACATCGTCCTCGACTCTCTCGCATCAACGCCCAGGAAACCACAGTTCTCTAGAGACCCTAACCACCTCTGATTGGGCCTGCAATCTACATTCACTAAGTATTGAGCTTCAGCTCCACTGCTTAAATACTCCCGTAGAGTACCGTCAAAGTGGGCGTGTCAATGGGCTGCCACACCTGATCAAACCCTGTTCGCCGTATTTGTTGTACTTTCAGATGGGATGAAAATCACTGAAAAAAATATCAGTTTAACTGTGGTGTCAGCAAGGGGTTTCTGCAAATTGGAACATGCAGGCCATAATATTGGCATTTCTTGGGTCTTCGACACGAAAGACTTTTAGATTCCCATGTTGTGCTTGGAGGTAGCTGTTCAATTACCCACAAACTCAGTGATTAGTGTGGTCAAGCAATTGGTTCACGTCTGTCTGTCTACAAATGTGGACAACTTATTTAAATTGTACGTTATATTTTGAACACGAATCGGAACATGAATCGGTGAACAAACCTGTCGTTTGACAGTACTTTGGCTGGGAATTTTTAGGACTGCTCATGCGCAGAGAGTGAGCTAATATTGTGATGGTTATGAAACCTCCCCCTGGAGTGAGGACATTTGCGAACACGGATAACTGTCCATAATCGGTCATGCTGTTGGTTTACCTGCACAGATCGACCTCCGCCTGTTCAGAGGGAAATGGGACAAATGTGTTGGGTGGGTTTAGTTAGGTTTTCCCCTTCGCTCCAATTCTCTTACATGATGCTCTCGCATCTTCTAAACAAAACCACATCGCAGACAAAAACTCTTCACTCACTCAAAAGCGCGAGGAGGGAAAGATCGTTGGCTGTCTGGGAAAAGTCATGACGAGGAGCAGCAGCCTACCCTGGGGATGAGCCAGACATTCGGAATTATTGTTCTTGCGGGAGAGTCAGCTGGTACGTGCTGCATCGAGTCAAAGGTCATGCCACGACCTCTGCTTCCAGGAACTCCACCTCCCAGGCACATTACTCCTTCGTATATCCTCCCAACCCATTTGGCTTAAAAAGCCGGAATGCCAGAGTTTCTGCGGTTAGAACGTGCTGGGGACCCGAGGAGAAGCTGCATACATGTTTGTGCCATGGAGGGATCGCTTGCCAAGATCAATTGCGCTGCAGCTGGGACGAGCTGCTCCATAGCTAAGTCAGACAGCACTGGGCAGACTGCATTGTGAGGAGTCGAGCACAGGGCTGAAGGACGAGAGCAAAAGAGCCACAAAGTCCTCCGCGTGGGAAGATATCTCCACTGCTGATATACATGATCCTCTTCTTGCTTTCCTCGAAAGAACCGGCAATTTCTCTCCTTTAGACGCACATGGAGTATCATGATTGAAAGAGCCGTCAACGATTGGCCTCTTGATCAGTCTGTTACACCCTTCCTTAAAGTCTATAGCCTACATTGCACACACTGTTCTCATTCGCACTCATCACATTCTGCTCTCATCACCCCTCCCTTTTTCCTTATTTGTCTTCCCATTGCGGGATTGGCACACGTATGTCGACGCCTGCCGAGGGTGAATCAGCGGTCTTCAATATAGTTTGCCCTCTCTCTCCTTATCCTCTTTACTTCCTCTCTCTATTTTTTCCTTCGTGATTCTGATGGAGCCATTTCTTGTGTATAATTAAATAAGTAAGAATGCTCAGGGGGGAATAAATGCTGTGGGTAAGATCTGTTCTTTTGTGCCTTTCTTTATGTTTGTGCCACTCGTCTCCTTCTGAACTGTCCTGAACTGCACTCTGGACTTGAGCTCAATTGCCGTCCGTGCTCAACTCATCTGCCATCTGACAACTTGAACTCCCGTCTCATCTCGTAACTGAGGTGGGGGGCTCTGGGCACAAGGTTATAAGGCCCCACCCTAGCCCGACTCTAATGTTGCAAAACCCCGCCTCTGCCGCAGTGGTAAGACACTCCCCTCGAGCTCTGATTGGCGGCTCGTGCTTACCGATGCCTCCTCCTCCGCCTTCCTTTGGCCTTGGTCGACTTATTCAGGCCTGCGTCGTGGTATTTCACGCCAAAACCAAAAGCATCGAAGCATCATAAGGTCACCTAATTTTCACTGGCCTACTCAACGCAAAACTAACACAGGAAAAGGACTACGCTTACATTTACTAAGAAATAACTGAGCTTAAACGAGGCTACATGTTGTCATGTAACTAACTAGGAGGGGAAATTAACCTTTATTATAAAATCACAAAACCGAAACAATATACTTGTAGAATATTTTTAGTTTCAGGTAATATTGTTGTTAATATTTTTGTGTGAAATGGAGATGACTCCAGTAAAAGGTAAAAAGAAATGTTTGTGAAAGAAAAAGGAAAGCGCGGTAAAGAGGCCGGAAAAGGAGGATTGGCAGAGAGAGGAGGAGGAGGACGGCCTTGATAGAGATACAGCCATGAATCGTGTCGAGGCTGCGAGCGGCCCTTTTTGATATTGGTCACGAATGAGTTAGATCTTCCCAGGGGAGGGACTGCCCGCGACATCGTTATATATTGCTAGCGCAATTAAACCTGTGTCTCAGCTTTTATCACCCAGTGTGAGTTATTGTGGGAGAGAAATCAAGCGCCTCCATTACAGGCCAATACGCCATTTTGTACACGAAGTGGTTGTCCGCCTGGTGCTTCGTGTTTTGTCATTGCGGTTCCCATATCGACATCATTGTGTTGGTCGCCGTTCGTTTTACACATCGGCTTAATCATTGGTGGACGTGAGGTGTGGATTACACACGTTTTGGGGGATCGTTATCCCGTGAGCCGCCAGCGACACGACCTCTCACCTCGTAACTCCTCATACACAGCCGCGCCAATACCTTCCTGCTGTTTTCGTCGTTCTGCAAGGCTTCAACCAACGTGGAGATCCATGCACGGACTTTGGGGGAATGTTAAATTCCCCCAAAGAAAACATTCTCGGATTCAGATCTCGCGAGATCTTGGAGACGGTGGCAGGGGTTTTCGACGGTCCACACGGTCTCCACGTTTTTCAAAGTTAAGTCTGTTCACAATTGTATTTTGTCGAAACTGTATTTATCGTCGGTGTGTGAACTTATAGTGTCCCCCTTGGAGGTTTCTCGGTGTTTATCTTTCATAAATTAATCGTTTGTTTGCTGCGTCGCGAGCAAGGCCTTGCAGCCTCAGGCTTCCCCCGTCGAAGGTTGTTCCTTCCTTCGCTGTTTTGTTAGCTTTTTTGATTTCCCCTTCTCCACCAAGCTTCACCAAACATCTACTATTTGTCTAACGTTGTAACCCCCACACCCCTCCCCCCAAAAAAACAAACAAAAAAAACTTTTATTTCCCTTTCTCCTCGTGTGCTTTTGCCTCTGCCCACGTGCGCTGTCTCGCCCCGCCCCCATTTTCCCCTTGCCTTCCACCTTTTGCCCTGTTCAAGTGACTCGTGGTCGTCGCTCTAGGCTTCCTCTCCCCATTGGTATTTTTGTGAATATAAGATTGTTCTTCACAGTTCTGTTTAAATATGTTTCAACTATCCCCTTCAGTGTTTTATTCAGTGGTTTATTACAACACGCTGTTTTTCTTTTTATTTAAAAGGCTCCTTTCAATTTCCTCTTCATTCAACTCATTCCATTTCAAAAAAATATTCAATCTCTTATGATTCCAAATCACTCCATGCTCTAAATTCTCATTCATTCCATCCCTCCTCCATCGTTCTTAAACGAATCGCTAACTTGAAAATCACAACAAACCCAATTTGTTACACATGTTCATCTTTCATTAATCAACCACTTTCTAAACTCCCCCCTTGCCCCTCCCCTTCAAATCTCCCCCCCCCCAACCATCCCTCCCAAATTCTCCCTCCTCCCACCTCCTTCTCAAAGCTGCCTCCTCCCCACTTCCTCTCCCTCCTATGTCATACCTCCACCTCCCCCAACCTTCTACTTTCCTCCGCCCCCCCTCAAACAAACTCACACTGTGCCTCATTCCATCACCATCAAACCTTTCGTCCTCCTCATCCTTCCCTTTCTTGTAACTCTTCTGTAATCTCTGACACACTATCAAATGCTCTTCCTACATCCCCCTCTCACCCTTCATCTGACCCTACCCCTCCCCTCCCCTGTCCTGCACCCGATGCTCTCCCTCTCTCCTCACTAACGGTATGGACCTCAAACATCCGGGGCCTTCGCTCAAACCTGATTGATCTCTCCATTCAGGTTGCTTCTGAAAATCCAGACTTGATCTGCTTAACAGAAACTTTCCTCCTTCAAGATGTCTCTGATTCCTTAATATCTCTTCATGGTTACTCCCTCCTCCGGTATGATAGACCTGAGCCTCGGCCTGGTGGTGGGGTGGCTATCTTTATCAAAAACTCTCTTCCTCACTCTCCCTGCACTGCCCTCTCTCCACCCCACCCACAGGAGTACCTCTGGCTACGGCTTCCTCTCCGCTCCCACCTTTTGTTCATATGTGTTCTGTACCGTCCTCCAAACAGTGATGACTCCACCATTTACATTTCTCTGTCGGACAACATGGATGAACTTCTATCGACTCATCCAAACTCTCTCTTCCTCATATGTGGTGACTTCAACTGTCATCATGCCAGCTGGTTGGGTGTGGGTTCATCTCTCACCAGCCATGGCACCTCAGCAAAGGACTTCTGCGACTCATTGGGACTGACACAATCTGTCAATTTCCCGACCCGGATCTCAGTCAATGGAGTATCTTCTCTTCTGGACTTGGTTATGACTAACTTCCCTGCAAATGTCTGCTGCTCTTCTTCTGCTCCAATCGGTTCTTCTGATCATGTGCTTGTTAAAGTGGAAACAAGTCCAGTTGATTGATGGCTGCTTGCAGACCGTGCCATTCGGCCTGAGTGAAATGCCAGACTCGTCGGCGCTGAGGAGGCTCTCTGAGAATGGCCAGTGAGCTGCGTGATCCTCGTTTCGTTTTTGTTGCGGTCTCGTTGCGGTTTCGTCGCTCGCACTTCCGGGCTTGATTACCGGTCCTGATTAAATTCCCGCTCGTGGGAATAAATGGATAGTCCCTCGGGGGAGGATGAGGAGGGGTCTTTTAAATCTGTTAGCAAACCTCGGAAGAGAGAGAGGGGAGGCCAGGTGTCCTCTGATGAGGTGTCCTCAGTTGGGAAGCCCAAGTGTAGGGCTTCCCTCTCCCAGGCCTCTGGCAACCCCGTTGATTCGCTCGATAAGTTTGTGGTCATTGTGGCGGCCGTTGAGAGGCTTAATCGTGTGGGTCCGTCCAACCCTATAAAGTTAGCAGAGCTCATAAAGAAAGAGTTCGGGGAAGTAGTGTCTGCGAAAGTGCTTCGGTCGGGTGACCTGCTCATTGAGTGCAGTCAGCTGGGCAAAGGGACAAGGTGTTGAAAGCAACCCATTTTGGTGAGGTCTGTGTTTCGTGTCAAATCCCGAAGTACATGAGAGAATGTCGTGGTGTCATCTATGGGGTGGATTCATCCATAGAAATCGAAGAGATTAAGAGTTATTTGGCCTCCAGTGGAGTGACTGATGCTCGCCGTCTTACCACATTTAGGGATGGAGAGAAGGTGAACACCTTATCAGTCTTATTGTCCTTCAGTGGTTCTTGCCTTCCATCAAAGGTAGTGCTCGGCTATTTGGCCTTCACGGTAAGAGATTACATACCGGCTCCTCTTAGATGCTACAAGTGTCAGAGGTTTGGGCATACGGCCCCAGCTTGTCGGGGCAAGGTTCACTGCAGCAGATGCAATGGCGATCATGAGCATAGTGCTTGCCCGAGTGAGCAAATGCATTGTGGGAATTGTGGTGGGGCGCACAGCTCTGCTTTCCGAGGCTGCCGGTTTTTCAAAAAGCAGCGCTAATTCAGCAGGTGTAGGTAAAGGAAAAATTAACTTACACTGAAGCCGCTTCGAAAGTTTCTGGGACTAAACCTGCCTCGTATGCAGGTTTGCGTAATTCTAATCCCATTGGCTCAGTGAAGGTCGCTACCAAAACAGTAGGAGTCCAGACTGAAACTGAACGAGTCGAGTGTCGATCCGAGAGAGCCAAATCTGATTCAGATTTAAATATTTCTAAAGACGCGTTTATTGCATTTATTTCCGAATCTATCAACTGCTCTGCAGTAGTGTCTAGTCGAACGGACAAAATCCGTGCTGTGTCGGTCGCCGCGGCTAAGCATCTGGGTTGGGATGAATTTTCCATTGGTCAGAGCCACACTCTGTTGGGGCACAAGAGGAGCGGGTCGAAGTCCAGGCCTCAGAAACCCCCCCCCCCTTTCTTGAGGACTGAGGCTCCTTCAATGGAATGCGAAAAGTTTACCAGCCCACGGTTCAGAGTTTATTAAATTTTTAAGTGATCTCATAGTAAAACCAGATATAATATGTATCCAAGAAACTTGGTTAAAGAGCCACATTTCATATAGGATTGCAAATTATTTGTTAATTCGCAGGGATAGAGCTAGGGGCAGTGGGGGGGATGTGGGGTTTTTGTGAGGTCAGGAGTTCCTCATAGGGTTATTGATTGTCACGTGGAGTTGGAGTGTAATGTGGTTTTATTTCCTAGCCCTAGTGAGACCTTCTCAGTGGTTAACTTTTATAATCCGTGTCTCTCTTTGAATGTTCTTGCGCTTAAAGAGGTTTTATGCAAGTGCGAAGGGTCAATCTTTTGGTGCGGTGACTTCAACAGCCACAACACTCTATGGGGCTCCAAGCTCACGGACAGTAATGGTTCTTGTGTGGAGAAGGTGATGGACGACCTTGACTTAGTAATACTGAATGATGGTAGTGGAACTTTCATAAATCCTGGCTCTGGTCGGTCTTCCCCTCTTGACCTCATGATAGTCTCTGCCTCGCTTGCAGCAAGGTGTGAATTGAGGGTTCTTCCAGACAGTCTGGGTAGTGACCACCTTCTGGTGTCCACTCACCTCAAATTGGAGAGAGATCTGGAGGGGTTGGATAGGCCTCCCTCTTGGAGTCTCTCCAGGGCTAATTGGGGTACGTTTTCCAGATGTTGCTCCAAGGTGGTCAAGCCTGAATTATTTAACGAGAATCCTGATATCTTCAGTAATAGTTTAGTCAAAGGAGTTTATCGCAGTGCTCTCGAGTCTATCCCCACTTGTAAAGGCCAGATCGGTCAGAGAATTAAAGTTCCCTGGTGGAATGAGGAATGCTCGAGGGCCATTAAGGCCAGAAAGTCTTCCTTTAAAAAAGTTAGGAAATCCTTGCTGCTTCAAGATGCCATCGAGTTCAAGAGAAGAAGAGCTCAAGCTCAGCGGGTAATTAAACGCGCCAAGTCAGAGTCTTGGCGAGCATTCTGTGCGTCTATTAATCCGGACACCTCCATTAGTTCCGTTTGGCATAGGGTTAGAAGTATGTATGGCAGGAATGGTGGAGGGTGGTCGATAGCTTGGTTGGTCAGCAATAACGTCCCTGTTTATTCAAGCCAAGAGAAGGCCTCTGCTTTAGCGTCTTTCTTTTCAGATCAGTCAGGTGATGATCCTGTCGATTCGGAGTCAGGTGAGGCCAAGCGTCAGTTTGTCTCCCAGCACAAAGACATCCTCTGTGATGTGAGCCTGGATAACTCACCGCTTAACATGGATTTCTCTCTGGGTGAATTAAAGCAGGTCATCTCCAAGTCCAAGAATAGTGCTCCTGGCCTTGATTCGCTCACTCACTCTATGTTCAAGCACATGGATGATAGTGTTTTGGAAGTGTTTCAGGTGTTGATCAATAAGGTCTGGGCATCAAGAAGGCTCCCTTGTGCGTGGAAGCATTCCATAATCATTCCTGTTCTAAAGCCTGGTAAGGATCCTACAGATCCATCCTCTTACCGCCCTATAGCTCTTATTTCTGTTGTTAGCAAACTTATGGAGAAGATGGTCAATGAACGCCTGATATTTTACTTAGAAAATAATAAACTGCTTAATAGATGTCAGAGTGGATTCAGGAGGGTGTCGGTCCTCTTCAGATCAAATAGTCTCTCTGGCGAATGACATTAGGAAGGCTTTCATCGGCCGCGAGTTGGTGCTGGGGGTTTTCCTTGATATTCAGAAAGCCTATGATTCTGTCTGGAGGGATGGTCTTCTGTTTAAGATCCACCAGTTAGGCATCAGGGGCAGACTTTTCTGGTGGGTCCGTGATTTCCTGTCTGGCAGATCTTTTCAAGTGCGTGTTGGTGCTGCTCTGTCCTCCGTGTTTCTCACTAAAAAGGGTATTCCTCAGGGTAGTTGTATTAGCCCCACCCTTTTCAACATAATGATAAATGATGTTGCCTCTCTCCCAGGGATGTGGGGCAATTTGTCTTTGTTTGCCGATGATATAGCTATCTGGGTTCGGGGCAGGAACTGTGCGTTCATCTCCAAGCGCCTTCAGGCTGATGTTGTCAGTATTGAGCAGTGGGCTGCAAAATGGGGTTTTGCCATCTCTGGGCCTAAGTCTAAGCTTGGAATCTTTACTCTCAAGAGAAAGGCTGAGGACATCAGATTAACAGTCAATGGCATGGCCCTAGAAGTCTCTCCGGTGGTCCCCTTTTTGGGGGTGATCTTTGATAAGGGCTTAACCTGGAATGCCCATTGTGCCAAACTTGTAGCTAAGTGCTCGAAGGGTCTCAACCTTCTCCGTTGTATCTCGGGTACTTCTTGGGGTGCCCACCAAGATAGCCTCCTTATCTTGTACAGAGCTCTAATACGTTCGCACTTTGATTTTGGGTGTCAAGCCTTTTGGGACATGTCCCTGTCCACCCAGAGGAGGTTGGAAGGAGTTCAGTCCAAAGCCCTCCGCATATGTCTTGGTGCCTTTAAAAGCTCTCCAGTGAGCGCTCTCCTGGTTGAAGTGGGTGAGCTGCCTTTGTCACTTCGATGGGAAGTGTCTATTCTCAAATACTGGTCCAAATGCATTTCCTTCAGGGTAAATCATCCTGGCAGTTCACTGTTCCTGGATTGCTGGGAGTATCATGCTCTCGGTAATCTTTGTCGGCTTCCCCCTTTTGGTCTCAAGTGTGTTAGGGCGGTTAAGGGGCTGGGGTTGGACCTCCCCCCGTTTAACACAGCCAATAAAGTGTCCCTATGGCCGCCTTGGACCCTCGTGGTTCCAAGAATTCACTTGGATTTACAGAGTATGACAGACAGGGACAATCCCATCGCGACAAGTAACATGGCTGTGGAATTCATTCACAAGTTCTGGAGTCAATCTCTCCATGCTTATACAGATGGCTCCAAAGATCCGGGTCTTGGCCGCACTGCGGCTGCCTTCTGCATCCCCGATGTGAAGGTGACCAAGGCTTTCAGGCTTTCAGACCACCTGTCGGTATTTTGGGCAGAACTTTATGCAATTGTTTTGGCTCATGAATGGAATATAGACTTTTATCCCCTCACCGCGGTCATATTTTCTGACTCCCTCTCAGCTCTGATAGCGCTTAGGTCGTTCCAGCCTGGCAGTAGGAACGAATTGGTTCTTGAGGTAATTCACCTCGTAAGTTTGGCCCATTGGAGGGGCACGGTCGTCGATCTATGTTCGGTCCCGGCCCATGTGGGCATTGCAGGCAACGAAGTGTGTGATCAGGTGGCCAAACGCGCCCTCAATCTGGATTTCGAAACCCCGGTTCCGCTAGGCCAGGCAGACCTCTCTAATTTAATTAAACAGAAAACAAGTACACATACATTCAAAGTACACCGCCCCCATGCCAAATAATTAAATATCCTACAGCGCGGCATTGCCGGGGCACCTAAGGCGCCCGGCAATACCGCAGTGCACCTCATAGAGGCTGCATTGGGAGGGAGAGGTGTACGCTAATTGATTGATTAATTGTAGAATTAAAATCAACTAGAACTGCCACTTTAAAACTGCTGGCAGTGATGACCGGTTTACTCGCACCTACTTTTGATGCAACCCCACTGTTGATACAACCCCACTTTTGATACAACCCCACTTGTGATACAACCCCACTTTCATTGGACATGCTTTGACACAACCCCCTTGGATATAACCCCGACAACACACACACACACACACACACACACACACACACACACACACACACACACACACATCCCCACACACACACACACACACACACATTCCCCCTACCCCCCACGCACATACACACACATACACACACACAAACACATGCACACGTCCTCCCACCCCACCCCCAACACAAACATACACACACACACACACACATATCCCCCCACCCCTAACACATACACACATGCACACAGCCCCCCCACCCCCAACACACACACACAAACACACACACATATCCCCCACCCCTAACACACACACAAACACATGCACACATCCCCCCACCCCCCCCCCAACCCTAACACACATGCACACACACAAACACCCCCACACGCCTCCCCCTACACGAACACCCCTCCACACATACACCCTCCACACACACACATATCCACCCGCCCCCTCACACCCACACACACATACACACACACGCGCATCCACACATCCACACACACACACACAAACACACGCACACATCTCCCCACCCCACTCCCAACACACACACACACACACACATATCCATCCCCCCCTCCTCCACATGCACACCCCAACCCCTCCACACACACACACATATCCCCCCTCCCCCAACCCACACACACACACACACACAGACATCCACACACACGCACATCCATACACACACACAAACACACACACATCACCCCCACCCCATCCATTTTAAAAAATATTTTCGTTTAATTAACGATATCTGCCACCCGTGGAAGAACGTCCTGCCGTGGCATGACGTCATCCGTGGCCCGTGCCGTATGTCAGCGTTGAACGAAGTATCCCGTCGATCGAACTTGGTCAAATTTTTCATGATTGTCACTAAATTTGTTGTGGTATTTTGTTAACTCATCCGAGGCAATACGACAATCGAAATCCGATTTGAAATCGGAGCCAAATTGACGCCGTAAGGTGTGCCTGCACGTGTGGATATTTTACCTTTGGAAGATTCACTTTGGAAATACGCTCCATTTAAAATGTTAGATTTTGGATAACTTCGTCATTGTAAATCGGATTTCCACAAAATAAAGGTCACCATTGCTTGCAGATACCTCTCTTTCTCCTTAAAATTGAAGACAGGATGAACTTCAGAGCGAGAAATAAGCCGAGGCGGCGGAGAGTTTTACAATGTTATTTTCCAATGTAAATGACAATATCGTGTAGTTTTACGAAAATTCATCAGAATTTGCCCAGATTTGTTGCATTCGAATGTTAACACCCTCTAGCGACTGTCAAATCCGAAGACAATTTAATTTTGAGCTACCCTTAGCTCGTGAGGTGGTTATGTCACATGGCCTGGTCAAAAAAAAGTGTTGTGGTTCTTCTTCTTCAGGCAATAACAACTTCTAGTTTCCAGACTGTACATCCAATCATCTTGAGATTTTGCACACCTGTTACTCTTCATGACTTCTACTAGAGTATGAAGTTTCACGTCGATCAATAAAGCGATTCAAGAGATATCCATTTGTAAAAACATATTTTCGTTTAATTAACGATATCTGCCAAACCACGTGACCTATCGCAAATTCTAAAATGACAGTGTAGTAGACTGACATGCTGAACAGAACTGTGAATTTTCTCCTCGATTGGATCAAAAATGAGGGAGGAGCTAGGTTTTAAAGGTTCATGCTTAAAAACGTCATAACTCTGAAACCATGTGTCGGATGATGTCGTGCTCGCTGACTTTTTTGTTCGTCATGAGTATGCGATGCCGCTTGCAAAGGTTGGCCTCGATGTGTTCAGCCGTTGCAGAGAAAAAGCGGTTTTCGTGTTTTCACGAAAAACAATATGGCTGCCGAACCACGTGACCTACGACGTCATATTTACCATTAAAATATTCCACAGACCGAGTCCCTCCTATGGTGAAAATTTTATCTCAATCGGCCCTATTATTGCAGAGAAAATGTTTTTTAAAGGAAATTAAAACTTAAAATGGCAATAGCACTCACTGTGAGACGTGGCCTGGCAGGACAAAATGGTGTGTTTCTTCTTCTTTCAACAATAAAGACTTATAGCTTCGCGAACGTACATCCAATCATCTTGAAATTTTGCACACTTGTTACTCTTCATGACTTCTACTACAGCATGAAGTTTCACGTCGATCAATAAAGCGATTCAAGAGATATCCATTTTAAAAAAAAAATTCGTTTAATTAACGATATCTGCCAAACCACGTGACCTATCGCAAATTCTAAAATGACATTTTAGTAGACTGACATGCTGAACAGATCTGGGAATTTTCTCCTCGATTGGATCAAAAATGAGGGAGGAGCTAGGTTTTAAAGGTTCATGCTTAAAAACGTCATAACTCTGAAACCATTTCTCGGATTATGTCGTGCTCGCTGACTTTTTTGTTCGTCATGGGTATGCGATTCGGCTTGCAAAGTTTGGCCTCGATCTGTTCAGCCGTTGCAGAGAAAAATGGATTTTCGTGTTTTCACGAAAAACAAGATGGCGGCCGAACCACGTGACCTGCGACGTCATAATTACCATTAAAATATTCTTCAGACCGAGTCCCTCCTATGGTGAAATTTTATCTCAATCGGCCCTATTATTGCAGAGAAAATGTTTTTTAAAGGAAATTAAAACTGAAAATGGCAATCGCACTGATGTCGGATGATGTCGTGGCCTGGGAGGACAAAATGGTGTGTTTCTTCTTCTTTCAACAATAAAGACTTTAGCTTCGCGACCGTACATCCAATCATCTTGCAATTTTGCACACTTGTTCCACCCGATGAGAGCTACATTGCATTAAAAATTCAAGTCGATCCATGCAGTGGTTCAAGAGTTACAAGCTTTTTAAAATTGAACTTCCATTATTTATTGTGGCCAAACCATGTGACTTATCAAAACATCTCAAGTAATGATGAAACGTCCCCCCATGTGGAACATTTGTGTAAAGTTTCCACTCGATATCTCCACAAATTATGGAGGTGATTCCATTTCTAGTTTGAAATTTGAAAACGTCATAACTCTGAAACCACGTGTCGGATGACGTCATGCTCGCTGACTTTTTTGTTTGTCATGGGTATCCGAATATGCATGCCAAGTTGGGCTCGATCCGTTCAGCCGTTGCGGAGAAAAAGGGTTTTTTGTGTTTTTTCACGGAAAACAAGATGGCGGCCGAACCATGTGACGTATGACTTCGAAAATTTTCGCATTCTGAGTTTTTTTTAACTAAGCATCTGGGTAAAAAATCTCATTTTCGGGGGAGAAAATTTTTTGTTTGACGAATTCTTACCTCTTAACGTTAGCATTTTTAATATACTCGATATACATGTCTTTTGTTCCCATTGAAGAGTTCTTTAGAATGAGCCATTCCTCAAATTTTTCCATTGAGCCGTTGCGGAGATACAGAGGGGAAAATTTGAATTTGTTTTACAAGATGGCGCCCACACCACGTGACCTATGACGTCATAATTAGCATGACAAAATTCTAGGAGCCGAGAGGGGCATTTGATGAAAATTTCCTGTCAATCCGACCAGCGGTTGCTGAGAACATTAATTATGAAGTTTTCGGAGGTGCAAAATAAGGCGGAAGAATAATAATAAGAAAAACTCTAGCAGTAATAATAGGTTTCTCTCCATTTCATGGAGAGTAAACCTAATAAAAGATTATCACAAATTATTTTCTTAATCAATTGGCTAATAGCATAACTAAACCACTCGTGCTTCATCCGAAGATGTATCTTTTAGAAATTTAATTAAATAAGTCATAAATAAAAAAAAAAATAATTAATTGATTCACCAATAAATAATTAATCGATTAAATGATTAATCAATAAATCAAAAATATCCTTGATAGCCACATCACTTGGTCACTGTCATGTCCAAATATTAGCTTCCCAGCTCAAAAGGTGCCTGAGATATTGGCCAAATGAGAAAGAAAATAAATAAATGATTAATAATGAAAATAAATAAATAACAATCATTCAAAAATTGCATTATCAATCAATTCGGTCACAGAATACATAAACCACCACCATTTCATCAGAATCTGTAACTGGGAAAAAAAAATAAAAAATTGTCATTAATCAAATAATTAAATAATTAATCGATTAATTGATTAATTGATTAATTAATAATTGATTAATCAATAAATCAAAAATATCCTTGATAGCCACATCACTTGGTCACTCATGTCCAAATATTAGCTTCTGAGCTCAAAAGGTGCCTGAGATATTTGCCAAATGAGAAAGAAGATAAATAAATGATTAATAATGAAAATAAATAAATAATAATCATAAAAAATTAAATTATTAATCAATTCGGTCAGAGAACAAATAAACCACCACCATTTCATCAGAATCTGTAACTTTAAAAAAAAAAAAAATTTTTTGTCATTAATCAAATAATTAAATAATAAATTAATAAATAAATAAATAATAATCATAAAAAAATTAAATTATTAATCAATTCGGTCAGAGAACACATAAACCACCACCATTTCATCAGAATCTCTAACTAAAAAAAAAAAAAAATTTAGTCATTAATAGAATAATTAAATAATTAATCTATTAATTGATAGATTAATTAATAAATCAAAAATAGCCTTTGCAGCCAAATCACCTGGTCATTGGCATGTCCAAATGTCAGCTTCCTAACTCAAAAGGTGCCTGAGTTAATGGTCAGAAGAGAAAGGAAATTTGATTAATTAAATAAGTACTTAATTAATCGCTAATAATTAAATAACTCCTCAATTTATTGATTAATCAAAAAAAAAAATACCGTTTTTGAAAAAGGACTTGCTCACTATTGTGCCGAAATTTCAGCTTCCTAGCTCAAAGGATGGCTGAGATATCGTCCGGACAACCAACAAAACAAGAAAGCAAGAAAGCAAGAAAGAAAACAAGAAAGAAACCAGAGTGAAAACTGAGTACTCTCTTTCAGCGTGCGTCACTGCCGAGCCCCCTTTGGTGCCCGGCAGTGACGATTTGCAATGCCTGGAGATGGCATAGGAAAGGTGCGGTGTACAATTAATGCTAAATGGCAAAGTCAGTGGGACTCCTCCCCTAAGGGGAGGTGGTGTCACAAGGTGCATCCATCGATCGTGTCCTTGGGGTCGTCTCCCCGGCTCCCTCGCAGGGAGCAGTCTATCTTATCTCGACTAAGAATTGGACATTGTTTTCTCAATTTTTATCTTCACAGGATCGGGTGCCATCCCTCGGGGTGGTGCGATCGCTGTAAGGTTCCCGAAGACCTGGACCATGTTTTTTCCTTTTGTCCGCGTTATAATAATGCTAGATCTCGTCTTCAGCTTTCTGTCCGCGGAATGGGGATCACGTGGTCAGGTCTGCCGGAAGCCTTTTGCTGGCTGGATCTGAAACATCCTGGGTTTTGTAGAACAGTTTTAAAGTTCATCAAAGATACGGGGTTAGCAGTGTGAGGCTCTAATTTTTCTAGTGTGAACCTCCTGGTTTTGTTTTGTTTGGATGTTAGGGTGCGTGGCGTATATAGAGCCTCGCGGCTCTGAAGACGCCATTAAACCTCAAAAAAGAAGAAGAAGAAGATATACTTCAGTTTGAACACTGTTACCACAAGATGTGTTTGTCCAGCCCAGAGTCATGCATTGGAATACTTTGTAATGTACGTTTGTGATTACTTTGACCATGTTCGAAAATAGGTCCAACGGTTTTTATTCATTCGCCCAACGTCTTTGAACGGAAGAGAAGCCGCCGAATCTAAGCACGGTACCTCGTCTTTGGATCCCAGCATAAAGAGGTAACAAGGTATTCCTTCATTATAATTCAGTGTATAAATATATGGGACATCTGTGGACAAAGTATAATGTGGTTTCAAGGGTTTTTAATATTAAACTTTCGTATTATATAGTTTCTGTTCTCTCCTCCGCCTCGTGCTTCTGGGCCCAAACCAAGTTCGTCCCGACCCTCACAACACCTCGTCCCGATCCTCACAACACCTCGTCCCGACCCTCACAACACCTCGTCCCGACCCTCACAACACCTCGTCCCGACCCTCACATCACCTCGTCCCGATCCTCACACCTCGTCCCGACACTCACACCTCGTCCCGACACTCACAACACCTCGTCCCGACACTCACAACACCTCGTCCCGACCCTCACAACACCTCGTCCCGACCCTCACAACACCTCGTCCCGACCCTCACAACACCTCGTCCCGACCCTCACAACACCTCGTCCCGACCCTCACAACACCTCGTCCCGACCCTCACAACACCTCGTCCCGACCCTCACAACACCTCGTCCCGACCCTCACAACACCTCGTCCCGACCCTCACAACACCTCGTCCCGACCCTCACAACACCGCGTCCCGACCCTCACAACACCTCGTCCCGACCCTCACAACACCTCGTCCCGATCCTCACAACACCTCGTCCCGACCCTCACAACACCTCGTCCCGACCCTCACAACACCTCGTCCCGACCCTCTCAACACCTCGTCCCGACCCTCTCAACACCTCGTCCCGACCCTCTCAACACCTCGTCCCGACCCTCTCAACACCTCGTCCCGACCCTCTCAACACCTCGTCCCGACCCTCTCAACACCTCGTCCCGACCCTCTCAACACCTCGTCCCGACCCTCTCAACACCTCGTCCCGACCCTCTCAACACCTCGTCACGATCCTCTCAATACCTCGTCCCGACCCTTTCAACACCTCATCCCGGTGAGCGCCCGATTTGCATTCAATTCATAGCTCGCCAGATATCAAATTTTAGCACTCGAAATGTCGCCGAATTGTTAAGTCCCACCAACTTACTAGGATTATTTGGACCCAACGGTTTCGACCCTTTGGAGGCCGATACTATCACCAAAAATTTGACCGGAGAAGGGGGAGCCCTACGCTTGTCTCCTGAGGGGGCAGCGAGCAATTTACATATGGTGCAGGTGTGCTCCCTCCCGAGTGCTGTTCTCGTTGAGCTATGTTTCACTTTTCATCACCGCTCGGGTAGTTTGGTTGCATTATCATCCTCGGGTAGTTTGGTTGCATCATCATCCTCAGGTAGTTTGGTGTCATCATCATCCTCAAGTAGTTTGGTTGCATCATCATCCTCGAGTAGTTTGGTTGCATCATCATCCTCGGGTAGTTTGGTTGCATCATCATCCTCGAGTAGTTTGGTTGCATCAACATCCTTGGGTAGTTTGGTTGCATCATCATCCTCGAGTAGTTTGGTTGCATCATCATCCTCGAGTAGTTTGGTTGCATCATCATCCTCGAGTAGTTTGGTTGCATCATCACCCTTGGGTAGTTTGGTTGCATTGTCATCCTTGGGTAGTTTGGTTGCATCATCATCATCCTCGAGTAGTTTGGTTGCGTCATCACCGCTCGGTTAGTTTGGTTGCATCATCATCCTCGGGTAATTTGGTTGCATCATCATCCTCGAGTAGTTTGGTTGCATTATCCTCGAGTAGTTTGCTTGCATCATTATCCTCGGGTAGTTTGGTTGCATCATTATCCTTGGGTAGTTTGATTGAATCATCATCCTCGGGTAGTTTGGTTGCATCATCATCCCCGGGACAGGAGTTCTGATTTTATAAAACGCAATGTTCCGCCGAACTCATTGGTTAATCCATTTGCTAATGAGAAACTTCTTTTGTCATTGTACAATATTGTCGTGCAACCACCGAAATTAATATCTGGCGGTCGCGGATTGCTGATCACGAAGGCTTTAACTCCGAGGCGGAAACTAAATGGCAGATTCCAAAATCTAAAACACCTAAGAAACAAACAAATATCAGATATCAGAAGAAACAAATATCAGAAACAAAACGAGGGATGAAATACGAAAGAAACACGTCTGTTGTGTAAAATGTATACGCGGAGCTCGGGCTTATCTGTTTCGACGTTGGCTTTGGCTGCTGTCCAACACGCGGCTCCTTTCGTCCCACGGCACGCCTCGCTCCAAGTTCCAAAGCCCCGAGCACTGAGCACCAAGCACCGATCACCACGAGGTCCCACAGCAGGCTATCGCGAATCCCCCCAGCAAAAAGGAGCGAGCTCCAACCACCTCGACGGCGATCTTCCACACGACAGCCAACTCAACCAGGGCAAGGACTCTGCTCACCAGCCAACTCAGGATCGCACCAGGACTCTCTCGAGCTGTGAACTGCGAACCGTGAACTCAAAAACCTTCTCACTGCCAGGAATGTCACTCAACTGCCAGTCCTACTCCATCTGCTGAACTACTCAACTCGACTCGGGAATGGAACTCGACTCTCTTGGTCCTCCTGCTCAACTGTGCAAATGGCGTTCGGCAACTAACTGCTCAAAATGGTGTCCGGCCCCAGTTAATATACCCGGCTGATGAAGTCAGCATTGGCGCACTGTCCTGCCAATCAGAGCCTCCACCGACTTGCCGGCTCGTCCAGGGGCACGCCCACTGTGCCACTGCCACTCCGGTCCCCGACTCCGTGGTCACAGCACGTGCTATGCGAGGTGGATAGGCCTCGTGGAGGTGCAAATGGTGGTGGCCGTGTGGCAGTGTTCTGGCCTGATTTCTTCCTAAGTCATGGCAGGGGGAAAGGGCGTCATTAGTTTTGTACTAAGGGAATCCTAACCAATGTCTATGTGGTCTGTAGTGCCATAATGGACAAAGGTTTGACTACCAGGTGAGACATACAAGGGCTCTACTCATTAACCCCAACACTACCTAACACACGAATGTCATGGTAGATTCACAATTATACACCTTAACCGACAAAACGCCTAAACATGACTTATTACAGGTAGATTCTCTATCGCGACAGTCAAAGCATGTTACCTACTCAGATCTACTCTGCCCTACATATATCACTACCCAAATTCGTAACAATATATTATAATGTGCATTTGATAAACAATATCGATATGTATTGACAATAGCAATTATAGAATTTTAATGTCATTATTGTTGCATTTGTATACATTCAATGAGTTATTCATTATTCTGCTTAACCTGCTTTTTTACCAATACTAACTTCACCCCTTAATTTTATAATAGTCTCGTCCAGTTAAACATCATATTAGTCGCTGGAGGCATAAAAACCCGATGTTGAACATGTCTTCAACCATTTCTTGGTCAGGCATTCGTCGATCTTGTTCAAATTTTGCACACAGGTAATGAATAATGGCTTACATGTCATTTTATATTGATATCAGGTCCAAGATGGCCGACTGATGGCCATTTTGTTACTTAATCGTGTCCACGACCATTTCTCGGACATCCATGGCCCATTTTTGTTCAAACTTGGCACAAGTACAATACATGTTGGCAGAAACATGAACCTCAGTGTATTTTGCTATCTGATCAAAGATGGCCGACTGGTAGACTAGCGGCCATTTTAATTGTAAAAAATACCCGATATTGACCACGTCCTCAACCATTTCTCAGACATCCCATTTACCAATCTTGTTCAAACTTGGCACACTGATAAAGAATGATGGCTTACATATACATGTCATTGCTTTTCGAAATCAGATCCAAGACAGCCAACTGGTGGCCATTTTGTTACTTCAACTTATCATCAATCATTTCGCGGACATGCATGGACTGATTTTGTTCAAACCTGGCACTTAGATAATACATGACAGTATACAAATGCAGAATATTTTGGTTTGTAATTCGATCAAAGATGGCTGAATGGTAGACAGGCAGCCATTTTCGTTGTAAAAACCATGGGGACTATGACATTTTATGTCTTTTTCTTCTTGTTCTGAAATTAATTATCTGGCCAGTTATGAATTGCCAGTAATCACAACACAAACAAAAGAATGTATTTGAAATCATCTGATATTCTGTCAATTCCTTCATGTCCAAACATTCCCAATATTGAATCGAGTGTCAATTAAAAGTATTTTTGGTATAATGTTGACAAGACTTTATAATTGTTTGAGGGTACCCTGAAGTTGTGCTTGCACGCATTTCATTTGATTCCATCAATGGAATGGATTGATGTGATGATGAGTGAGAATGAGTGAGATAGAAATAATGAGTGAGAGAGACAGATGCAAATTCTATATGCAAATTATGTGTATTATATAGCACCAACCGATGGTGGTGGGAGAGGGTATCACAAGTCAGCTGTGGAGATAACCTGCAATTTTGCAGTGGACATGTGACATAGTTAAAGACAGTGCTTTACTGACCCATACTAAAGGGCTTGGGTATTACGCACTGGGATCACATTTATCTCACAATATTAATAAAAACATGAAAATTGAGAATTTTAGAAATTGCACCGAAGTTGTTGACCTTTGGCCTAAGTTGACCTTTAAAATACTGGATAGTTGAATTCAGTGACCAGATATGCAAATCCTGTTCAGATTTCAAATTAATCGGATAAAAATTGAGGATTTTATAAATCTGGCCTATGCTGACCTTTTGGCCTATGTTGACCTCAAATAGTTGGGGTTGAATTCAGTGACCAGATATGCAAATCCTCTTAAAATATCAAGTTAATTGGATGAAAATTGAGGATTTTAGAAATTTGGCCTATGTTGACCGTTTGGCCTATGTTGATCTCAAAAATAGTTGGTGGTTGAATTCAGTTCGCTGATATGAAAATCCCATTCAAATTCCAAGTCAATTGGATGAAAATTGAGGATTTTATAAATCTGAAATTGTTGTTGACCTTTGGCCTATGTTGACCTTTTTGCCTATTCTGATCTCAAAAATAGTTTGTGGTTGAATTCAGTTAGCTGATACATAAATCGTATTCAAATTTCAAGTCAATCGGATGAAAATTGAGAATTTTAGAAATCAGGCCTATGTTGACCTTTTGGCCTATTTTGACTTTTTGGCCTTTGTTGTCCCCCGTCGCACCACGGAGCGAAAGGGGGACTATGGTTTTCCCCTTCGTCAGTGTGTCCGTCCGTCTGTGCGTGCAGGCGTGCAGGTGTGCGTGCGTGCGTGCGTACATGCGTGCGTGCGTAAGCGAAGGAACGCATTCAAATTTGGTGTGTGGGTGCAACCCACGTCAAAATCCAATATGGCCGCCACCATGTATGTCTGAACCTTGTGAGTGGAATATCTTGAAAAATAAGTGAAGTATCAACTTCTAATCTGGTGTGTGGGTGTATCTAGGCATAACCTTGTGAGCGAAATATCTTGAAAAATAAGCAAAGTACCAACTTCTAATCTGGTGTGTGGGTGTATCTAGGCAAAAGGAAGAACGCCATTGAAAATTGGGTCGCCACATCAAAATCCAAGATGGCCGCCACCATATATATGTCTGAAACTTGTGAGCGACATATCTTGAAAAATAAGCGAAGTACCAACTTCTAATCTGGTGTGTTGGTGTATCTACACATAAGGAAGAACGCTATTGCAAATTGGGTCGCCACGTCAAAATCCAAGATGGCCGCCACCATATATATGTCTGAACCTTGTGAGCGAAATATCTTGAAAAATAAGCGAAGTACCAACTTCTAATCTGGTGTGTGGGTGTATCTAGGCATAAGGAAGAAAGCTATTGAAAATTGGGTCGCTACGTCAAAATCCAAGATGGCCGCCACCATATATATGTCTGAACCTTGTGAGCGAAATATCTTGAAAAATAAGCGAAGTACCAACTTCTAATCTGGTGTGTGGGTGTATCTACGCATAAGGAAGAACGTTATTGAAAATTGGGTCGCCACGTCAAAATCCAAGATGGCCGCCTCCATGTATGTCTGAACCTTGTGAGCGAAATATCATGTCATTGCATGTTTTCTGCGTCTTCCGCTTTGTCAACTCACATAACTTTCCCGACGGGGGACCTAGGCGTAACGCTTGTTGACCCAAAATAAATACTTGGAGGTTGAATGCAGTGACCAAACATGCAACCTCAAATGCAGTGCCCTCAAATTTCAT
This sequence comes from Myxine glutinosa, assembly GCF_964187855.1. Lineage (NCBI taxonomy): Eukaryota > Metazoa > Chordata > Myxini > Myxiniformes > Myxinidae > Myxine > Myxine glutinosa. The sequence goes on along the minus strand of NC_136261.1, from coordinate 402,892,893 downwards.
GTTAATCGGATAAAAATTGAAGATTTTAGAAATTTGGCCTATGTTAACCTTTTGGCCTATGTTGTCCTTTTGGCCTATGTTTGCCTCAAAAATAGTTTGGGGTTGAATTCAGTGACCAGATATGCAAATCCTCTTAAAATTACAAGTCAATCAGATGGAAATTGAGGATTTTAGATATTTGGCCAATGTTGACCTTTTGGCATATTGACCTCAAAAATAGTTGGTGTTTGGTTTCAGTAAGCTCATATGCAAATCCTATTCAGTTTTCAAGTCAATCAGATTAAAATTGAGGATTTTAGAAATTTGAAATTGTTGACCTTTGGCCTATGTTGAGCTTTTGGCCTATGCTGATCTCAAAATAGTGGGTGGTTGAATTCATTTAGCCGATATATAAATCCTATTCAAATTTCAAGTCAATCGGATGAAAATTGAGATTTTTAGAAATCTAGCCTATGTTGACCTTTTGGCCTATTTTGGCCTTTGACCTCAGAAATACTTGGGGGTTGAATGCAGCGACCAGACATTCAACCTCCTCAAATGCAGTGACCTCCTTAAATTTCAAGTTAATCAGATAAAAATCGAAGATTTTAGAAATTTGGCCTATGTTGACCTTTTGGCCTAAGTTTGCCTCAAAAATAGTTTGGGGTTGAATTCCGTGACCAGTTATGCAAATCCTCTTAAAATCTCAAGTCAATCAGATGGAAATTGAGGATTTTAGATTTTTATTTTTTTATTTTTTTTGTATACATTAATCGAGGCTCGTGAAAGAGCTAACATTTATCAAACAAACAAATCAAACAAACAAACAAAGTGTATAAAAATGGGAGCGGTAGACAAGATGGGGAGAGAAGGGGAAGCACATAAACACATTTGTGAGGGAAAAATTGAATATTTGGCCAATGTTGACCTTTTGGCCTATGTTGAGCTTTTGGCCTGTGCTGATCTCAAAAATAGTTGGTGGTTGAATTTAGTTAGCTGATATATAAATCCTATACAAATTTCAAGTCAATCGGATGAAAATTGAGAATTTTAGAAATTTGGCCTATGTTCACCTTTTGGCCTACATTTGCCTCAAAAATAGCATATGCAAATCCTATTCCGTTTTCAAGTCAATAAGATGAAAATTTAGGATTTTAGAAATAAGAAAATGTTGACCTTTGGCCTATGTTGAGCTTTTGGCCTATGCTGATCTCAAAAATAGTTGGTGGTTGAATTCAGTTAGCGAATATGAAAATGCGATTCAAATTTCAAGTCAATTGGATGAAAATTGAGGATTGCAGAAATCTGAAATGGTTGTTGACCTTTTGGCCTATGTTGACCTTTTGGCCCATGTTGATCTAAAAAATAGATGGTGGTTTAATTCAGTTCGCTGATATGGGAATCCCATTCAAATTTCAAGTCAATCAGATTAAAATTGATGATTTTAGAAATTTGAGAAAAAGTTATTGAACTTTGGCCTATGTTGACCTTTTGTCCAATGTTGATCTCCAAAATAGTTGGTGGTTGAATTCAGTTTGCTGATATGAAAATCCTATTCAAATTTCAAATCAATCGGATGAAAATTGAGGATTTTAGAAATTTGAAATTGTTGTTGACCTTTGGCCTATGTTGTTCTTTTGGCCGATGGTGATCTCCAAAATAGTTGGTGGTTGAATTCAGTTTGCTGATATATAAATCCCTTTCAAATTTCAAGTGTATCGGATGAATATGAAGGATTTTAGAAATTAGAAATTGTTTTTGACCTTTGGACAGACAAACACACAAACAAACACACAAACTGGAGTGATCGACATACTTGCAAAAAAATTGGTTTTCGTTCCTGAGTAACAAACACAAACAAACCGGTGATGAACATACTTGCAAAAAAACAAAAACAATTGCCAAGTAATAACACACAAGATCAACCAATATACTTGAAAAATATTAGATTTTCACAAGTAAAAAATCTTCAATTTTCGCAAATAATAATATTCTGGAGTAGCCTCTTTATGGATCAATGCAAAATGTCACACATATGATTAACTTCTGATGTGGCAAATATATTTGTTAACTATGACAGCATCATTCACGTAATATGGTGGACATCTTGGAGTTAAGGAAAACATTTAATCATTTTTTTTCTCCAAAACTACTGAACGGATCAATGCGAAATTTCATATGTACAAGTGAGGTACCCGTGCTACGCAGGGGTGGGAGGCCAGAAGCAAACAGACAATGCAGAAATGGCGAATGCTAAAGCATGAAACCAATAAATTCCACATTCCTGTAGCACCCTCAATCGCACGTCAGACATGGACAGGAAGTTCGTGAAGGACTTCCACGAAAAACGTACCTGTTTGCAAACAAACAGGTACGTGTGTTCCATACCCCGTCAATGGCGAATCTGCATATGGCGATCCGCGAATGTCACGTTTAGAAAGTAGAAACCATCACGGCATGTCATCATTCACTTGAACTCTGTCTTTTTTCATTCCAAACAGCATAACTCCAATCACAAATGAAATAACATTAATATAAAATA